>NC_132781.1:57248147-57325647 GCF_048418805.1 Vulpes vulpes
AAGGCATTCCGTCTTTTATTAATAAATAAAGATAAAGATAATGTGCATCCAGCCAGTGGAAAGTCAGGGCATGTTTGCAATTTTCTCTCTCTATTCCAACCTTATTCTGTCCATAATGTTTAGGAAATACAGATAATAGAAAAAGTCTTTTTAAAATTCTCCATGTGTTCCATAATCACACCAAATCCAAAACAATATAGGTAAGAATTAATTAACATATACATCTAAAGGCTTGAGACCACTCCTTTTAAAATCTTATGTAAATTACACACTCATATTTAAGTAATCATATGGAGACATTTATGACATTACTTTTTAAACAAAATTTGCAATCACTCCATGTTAGAATGTTCAGTCTCTTATGAGTAAATGAAATTCCCAATGGACAGTCTCAGAACAGTAGAACCAAATAACAAGGAAAACCTTATTAAATTCTTCAACTCGGCTTGTGGATATTTTAGGGAAGTTTATATTCACCAAAGGCCGAAAAAGGAAAAGAAAATATCTTAATATTTTAGGATCAGGAAATCAGGAGAAGTCGATTAAGCACCCTTAAAAGTGAAAGATGACATTTCTTTAATATGAAAGGCAAGGACAGCCTCAGTAAAACTCAGTACAAAGCTAGAATTGACATTAAAATTAAAGGCTGAATTTTGTACACAAGGAAGACTACTTTTCCCTCCATAAGCTAAAGATGAAAATTTGGATCGTATTTCAAACAAATTTTAAATGTAAAGCTCACAAGCTCCAATAAAAGTAAACCAGGCAAACAAAAAATCAGCAATTAAAAAAGGCCTCTAGAAATTAAATCAATAAAAATGGCCAACAAGGAGGCAAAGCCCACAAAACTGGGCATAAATGAAGGATGGTAAGCAAGCCTTCAAATGGAAGTTGCATGCAAAGGAACTCTGGCAACTAATCCCCATAATCTTGGGTCAATATTGACTTGTTTTACCCTAAACTTCAAGGGCTCAGGCCTAAAAATTGCCTTGTGCAATTCTCTTTAGCCCTCTCCTATCAATGAACACCATTAAGCTAATACTCTCTGCTAAGAGCCTTCAAAAAATACATTTTTTTAAAACTGAAGCTGCTATTTTCTGGACTAGACCACATTAAATGCAAAATGAAAGCATTGGGTGTGTAAATTTCTCCTTACTGGAAGGCTGAGAAAGACTGAATGGAGAGGGGTGAATTCTTTTATGCATGTAATAGTTCAGAAAACTGATATGATGTCAACATGAATGTGTTTTACAATAAAATTGGGTGTCAGAGCCAGAATGGATTCACTGTCTCTGCAGGCCAGAGCACGGCCACCGTTGCCTAGAATTGAGTAAAGTTGTCAACTAAACTGATGTTTAGCTTCAGTAAGATGGACTGAAAGAGAAGAGCTAGCACAAGGAAAAACTCACTGAAGTAACTTTTTCCTTTAAAAAACAGCTTGTGGGCAGCCCAGGTGGCTCAGCGGTTTAGCACTGCCTTCAGCCTAGGGCCTGATCCGGGGGACCTGGGATCGAGTCCCACATTGGGCTCCCTGCATGGAGCCTGCTTCTCCCTCTGCCTGTTTCTCTGCCTCTCTCTCTCTCTCTCTCTGTCTCTCAGGAATAAATAAATAAAATCTTTTAAAAAAATAAAAATAAAAAACAGCTTGTGTTTCTAACCCAATCTTAAGGGGGTCAGTTACTTTACTATCTGAAAGTAGAAGATAAATTGACATTTCATCAAAACATAAAGATATAATTAAAGGCTTCAAAATTAGAGTTTGGATATGTAAGAAAATACATGCTTTCTGAATTATAAATCTCTCTTAAAATCATTTCTTATCTCAGATAGGGTATTGTCTTTAAATTTTGCATCTAGATTCCTGTTAATAGTGGATTAAAAACTTCACTAAAATGCAGAGCACTGTGGTCAAACTATTTCTAACCATTTAAATTGTTCCACACAAAACCAATGCCAGTTTACTACTACATTCTTCTAAAATTAATTCCAACATCCAGAACACTTAAGAAATCAACTTAATCTCCCTTGATTCTGTAATCAAGACTTATCAATTCTGCCTACAGTAAAGGAAGCAAGCACTGTCCACCCAATAACATTCTGAACAAAAGCTGGCTGTACTATAGGCACTGCAAGCTCAACACCAAAACAATTCGTACAACAGTAGAGCTATGCTCCAGAGACTTCACTCTTTTCTTTCTTCTCTGTCACTAAACAAACGGAGGTAAGACAACACTCTGGGGATGAAATAGCAAAGAGGAGGAAAAACAGAGTGGTTATAAATGTCCTGTTGCAATGGTTACATACATAAAAATCCAGCCATGCATTTCTCTGATGCCTACCATATCACAAGTCCAAGGCAAAAAACACAGTACCTAGGGGGTGCTAGATTAACACAAACAGAATAATCTACATTTCTCCTATCCCCCAGAAACTAGCATTAGCCAAGTCTGATCTTAAAAACACTGCCACAAAATATTTGAGTTTTCAACAATGAGAATAAATTTAATTCTATATAGTCAGCTAATTATTCAAATGGTTTAGGATCTAAGGCTATGGGCTTAGAATTTAAATAGACTTGGGAGCAAGTCCAAGCTCTATTACTTAATAGCTAGGTGATCCCGGGCAATTTATTAAACCTCCCTAGGTGTTAATTTCCTCACCAGAAAAACAAGAATAACCAAACAATCAGTTGATGCATATGAAGAGCCTATCCCAGTCCCTAGTATATATGATGGGCCCTAATGTTAGTACATAATAAAGTAATAACTTCTCAGCAATAATATACTTAGATGCTACATAGTAATTGGGCTAGTTTGGTCAACAGAAACAAAAAACTGTGAGGCTCTATGTTGGCAATAATAGTAACAAACTGAACAACTTAGAAATCAAACAAGCAAATAATTCAGCAAAGAAGGTACCCTTTTGGGTTCAAATTGTTACCTCACTTCCCTTTACAATGTTCTTCTGTAGCAATTCAATTAGAATGAGATTCAAAAGGAAGCGTAAGGGCAAAGAGATCATCCTGTAATATAAGTATTTCCAGTCTTTGTCCTCTACCCCCACATACGTATAATAGCCCAAAAAGCTATTTAGCATATTTTAAGCTAACATTTTTCAGATAAAATTTTTGATATAGAAAGATACAGACACTACTGTTATAAAATTATAGTCAATGCACCAATAAGATCAAGGAGTTAGGAAAGAAAAATGGTCAATTCTTCAAAAGAAAGAAGAAAAATTTACTTGGAGGTTTAGCTATCCTTACGAGATAGAATGTGTGTTAGGAGTCACTAATAAAGCCCCTAAAGCATATATAAGCCCCTAAAGCATATATAAGTAATAATATAAAAGCTAAGCAGAAAAGGCTAGAAAAAAGATGCTACCTATTGTTACATATTCCCTATAAGAAAGAATTGCTTAAAAAACTGACATGTATAGAGGATAGCATTATTTGCATATATCAGAAGAACATTAATACATAACTGCATTGTAAGTGGTATCTAAAACAAAAAGGATATATTTCCAATGCTTTAAAAGAAAATTCTGTCCTGGAAAAATTCCTTTTTTATTCCAAAGTTGTTCTATCTGCAGAAAATTTTCTGGAAGACATTTTACATACCAGCATTAACATTAAACAAGTCATAGTTATTTATCTTCATTATCTTCTTTACTATTTAAGATGAAAAGCCAAAGACGGGTCTATGGAAGACAAAAAGCATAAAAACAATCTTGCTGCCAACCCAGATTTATAAAGAGGTATCTGGATGGCCCACTGTCCAAAGTGCTCTCTGTAGCCCAGAAATGAACATCACAAGATTGACAGGAAACAGAACATTGTATTGGTCCCTTAAAGCTTTTGCTTTACACTAAGAATTTTAAGCCAGTGAAATACTTCTAAATGGAGTATAAATGTATTAGATGTCAGGAGTTCATTATCTCAATTCCATAAACAGAAAGGTCACTAAAAAGACAATTTTGGAATGTTTAAAAATCATATGCCTACAATACCTCTTTCGCTTACCCTTTCTCCAGTCTTTCATTTCTTTTTGTCCACACAATGTATATACTTGATGTTACACCATCATCCAAAACTAAACATATCTAAAACATCTTCTCTATCCTATCAGAGTCAGCAGGACTGATAATGCTCTCTGGTTTCCAAGCTTTTAATCTCCCCATAAATTTTTGGCTTTTCTCCCTCTGTCTGCTCACATTAAATCTTGCTAACTTTTTATTGTATAAGGAGTTACATCTGTTCATACAACACCGCTGGAGTTTACAATCTAACTACCTGGTAACCAGTGCTTGCCTCTACCCTCAATCTTGCCATTTATCCTTCATTTCCTAGAATCCTGTTCCTCAAGAATTACTTTCCATTTCATTCTTTGGCAAGGGCAAATAAAGAATTATGGAATAAAATTAGCATTTGTTGAGCACCTATTATATCCCAAGAACTGCTATGTATTTTCTCATTATCACATTCAATTTCAAATGTAAAGTAGGTTACATGTATTAAGTGAGTGAAAGGCAAAGAGAAAGTATTTTTATTACAAGGCCATTCCTTTACCTTTCCTCTTTTTTTTTTTTTGAACCTCATTCTAACTGCCATAAAAAGACATTAATTTACTCAATATATAGACTTGTACAAGTGATAACTTCAGAATCTGAGTATACTTCTCTCTCTCTTTTTTTTTTTAACTTCTCTTTATATATCATGTTGCCTCTTGATTCTTCTAAACGTACAACAATGAATAAGATTCACTGGAGTCTCACCTCATAATTAACTAAACTACGTACAAGATACTTGACAATATGCTTTCATGCATGATTCCATTTAATCCTCACAACTACCCCCTGAGTTTAAGCACTATACTTAACTCCACTTTAGAATTTAGAAAGTAACACATAATGGTTATTAAGAACTTCTTCAAGGCAACCTAGCTGGGAAGGAGTGAAACTGGGACCCAAACCCAAGTCTCTGACTCCAAAGCTCATATCCTGAACCATTTTTCTCTCATGAGTGTTAAGCTCCACAAAAAAAAAATCTCCATCTAACCTTGCTGCCTTCATGTTTTCTTGTACCTTGACAAAAATTGTCATCCCTTATATAGGACTTCCTTGGAAACTCTAACACTCTCAAAAAAAAAAAAAAATCCATCTCCTTTCCAACTTCAAACTTCTACTTTATTCTCTTCATTCCATCCAACCTTCTTTTATTAGTTCCATACATTTAAAGTCTAGACAATACAGTACCAGTCACCATTCCTGGCCTTTGTTCTCTCCAAATATTTTGTGTTTTAGTACAAACAGCTAGTGTTAGGTACATGTATTTTTGTCACTTGACACTAGCAGAATTCAATTTAATCCTCTGAAGAACAAAGAACATCAAGTTGCAACACTAGCAAACAGACTTAATTATATTTATGTAGATTATATTTATGTGATTTGATAGATTTTTTCATATTCCTGCAATTTTTAATATTTTTTATATAAGATCATATCATTCAAAATACAAAAAAGTACATTTTTAAGTCATTTTAAGTCACTTTCCTATTCCTGAATACAAACCCCCATTCTCCTCCAGAAGCAAATAATGTTACATGTTTCTAATATATGTCTGGAGATAGATACACACACACATACATACAAATATATATATATTTCTATATACATATATAAATATGTATGTACACACACACCAAAAAAATGTTACTTCTCCTTTATTAGACATAGATATATTTAATACATATACATGCTATTCTGTACCTTAATTTTTTTAATTTACCTTATCTTGGAAACTGGTCTATGTTAGTGCATAACAAGTACATAAAGAGTTTAATCATTCTATTTTATGAGTTATAGTATTACAATGAATGGGAGTAACATAATTTATTTAACTAGTCCCCTAACTAATGAACATTTAAATTATTTCCAAACTTACACTATTTAAATAAGTGCTACAATTATCTCTGAATATATAATTTTCTTACATACAAATATATGAAGGCTAAATTCCACAAATCGCAATTGCTGGGTCAAAGGATTATGTACTGTTCAAATTTTGATAGATATTGCCAAATTGCCCTTCAAAGAAGGCTATACCGATTTATATTCCCACCAGCAATTTTAAAGATTTTATTTATTTTATCTATTTAGAGAGGGAGAAGGGAGAGAATGTGAGTAAAGGGACAGGCAGAGGGAGAGAGAATGTCAATCAGACTCTATGTCGAGTGCCCAGGCCCATGGAGGGCTGGATCTCACAACTCTGATATCATGACCTGAGTCAAAATCAAGAGTTGGAGGCTTAATCAACTGAGTCACCCAGGCACCCCTCCCACCAGCAATTTTAAAAGTGGCTGTCTTAGGATGCCTGGGTGGCTCAGCGGTTGAGCTTCTGCCCTGGGTCCAAAGCATGATCCCGGGATCCAGGATCGAGTCCCACATCGGGCTCCTTGCATGGAGCCTGCTTCTCCCTCAGCCTATGTCTCTGCCTCTCTCTCTCTCTCTCTCTCTCTCTCTCACTGTGTCTCTCATGAATAAATAAAAATCTTAAAAAAAAAATAAAAATAAAAGTGGCTGTCTTAACACCCATCTCCATCACACTGTTAACATACTTTTTGATCTCTGCCAATCTGACAGATGAACAATGGTAGCTCAGCATAGTTTTACTTTGTTTTGACTCTTGAAAGTCAATAGAATGTAGTGATTAACAGTATGGCTTCTGGGCTTCTGCCACTCAGTTGGCTCTGCATTCACCATGCAACCATGGACAGCTAGCTAACTTGACCTCTGTGTCTCCACTTCCTTTTAAGTCAAATGGGGGTAATAATACTTCCATTTCAAATGTTCTTGTGAGGGGTGCCTGGGTGGCTCAATCAGTTGGGCGGCTGCCTTCCGCTCAGGTCATGATCCTGGAGTCCTGGGATCAGGCCCCCCCATGGGGCTCCCTGCTTGGCAGGGGAGCCTGCTACTCCCTCTGCTCCTCACCCTGCTCATGCTCTCTCTCTCTCTCTCAAATAAATAAACCTTAAAAAAAAAAAAAGAAGCTTAAAAAAAAGAAACTAAAATGTTCTTGTCAAAATTAGATAAATTAATGCACACAAGGTAATCAGAATTGTGTTTGGCACATAATAAATACTCGATAAGTGGGTTTTTTTCTTATTTTCAATGAGGTTGGACAATTTTATTTGCATGTTTAAACAGTTATTTGTATTGGGGCACCTGCCTGGCTTAGTCAGTATAGCATATGACTCTTGATCTCGGGATGTGAGTTTAAGCCCCATGTTGGGTATAGAGATTACTTTTTTAAAAAGTTATTTGTGTTGTCTTTTTTTATTAATTGTCTCTGCATATCTTTTATCTACATTTTATTGGATTAGAATTTAAAATATGCACAACTGTTATCAATCAATAAAAGCCAATCCAATAAAAAGGCAGGCAAAGGATATAAATAGATCACAAAAAGGTAAAAACAAGTAGTCCATTTTAAGTCTTAGCCACTACCACATCAGCATTACTGCTTTAAAAACTTATGAAAAGGTGACACTTAATGGAGTTTTTGCTTCCCTTCGTTCCTCTCCAGTTACATTTCTGAGTCTTAGTTCACATATTTTCTTCTCTCATAGAAACTTTCCCAGTCTGCTCTTTCTGAAGTCTGAAGTCTCCTCCTACAATACTTCATAACATTATCATGCTCTGAAATTATTCTATTTATTGACTTACTTACTGGCTGTCTCTCTGCACTTAATTGTATGGTCTTTGAAGGCAACATACTTGTCAGCCATGTTCATTGCTGTATTCCTAGGACCAAGAAGAATCTCTGGCTCAGAGAAAGTAAGCAGTGTTTATCTGACTGATAAAAGTGAAACTAAAATTGGAACCCTCATACAGTGTGGATGGGAATACAAAATGATACAGACATTTTGGAAAAAATTCTGGCAGTTCCTCAAAGGTTAACTCAGAGTTACCACATGATACAACAGTTCCACTCCAGGGTGTAGTCCCAAGAATAATGAAAATATAAGTCCATAAAAAAACTTGTACACAACATTCACAGCAGCATTACTTATAACAGACAAAAACTAAAACAACCCATATATCCATAAACTGATAAATGGATAAATAAAATATACATTCAATAAAAAAATTATTCTGCAATAAAAAGAAATATTGACACATACTGCAACATGGAAGAACCTTGAAAACATAATGCTAAGTCAATCATTAAAGACCATATATTATATCATTCCATTGATTTAAAATGTCAAGAATAAAAAAAATAATAATAAAATAAAATGTCAAGAATAGGCAAATAGGCAAAACTATACAGACAGAAAGTAGAGAAGTGATTGCCTAGGGCTGGGGAAAAGGGGAAATTAGGAGGAAATGGGTATGGGGCTTCTAGGCGGTGATGAAAAGGTTCCAAAATTGATTGTTGTGAAAAAAAAAATAAAATGAGTTGTCCATCTTAAGTGGGTGAATTCTATATGTGAATTATATTCCAAAGAGCTATTATTTTTTAAAAGTTAAACTGAACAAAATACAAACTGAATTCTGATGCTTGACACCCAAGGAATGGAGACATCAGGACTACTTTGCTGAAACTGATAGGCAGAAATGGGAGAAAAGAATGGGGGAAGGAAGGGAAGAAAAATATCCTCTTTTTCAAGGGCTAAAACCATTCTATTGCCTTAAAAGATTATCTCTTCATAGATAACCCAATTTCATTTTTCTTTTCTTCTCCAAAAACAAAACCTGATATAGAACTGTAAAACATTTTTTAAATAAAGATTTTATTTATTTACTAGAGAGAGAGAGTGAGAGAGAGCATGAGCAGCGGGGAAGGGTAGAGGGAGAAGCAGACTCCCTGCTGAACAGAGAGCCTGAAGCCCGACTCCACCCCAGGGCCTGAGCCAAAGGACAGACATATAACCAATGGAACCACCCAGGTGCCCTAGAACTATAAAACATTTGCCTTATTTTCTTTTGCTCAAAGCTCTCCTTAAAAACTCATCTGTAGCAGATGTGAAAGCAGTTCTCCACGCACCACCACTCTGTAGACCTAATACGGCTTCTTGGCATGATGCTGAGATAGGGGAGGACATCAAAAAAAATGAGCTTTCACTTGTGAGTTATAATACTGATGAGGAGTTCCAGCAGTGGGTAGGACAGCATTCTATTATGCAACACCGTTATGGCACTTTCCTAAGAATTTGGAAGCCACATATATTTTATGGTAGTACACGCTCTAATTCCTTCATCTTTAATAAAGAACCAAATTTAATTATTTTTTAAAGATTTTATTTATTTATTCATGAAAGACATAGAGAGAGAGAGAGGCAAAGACACAGGCAGAGGGAGAAACAGGCTCCATGCAGTGAGCCTGATATGGGACTCAATCCTGGGACCCCAGGATCACGCCCTGGGCTGAAGGCAGGTGCTAAACCACTGAGCCACCCAGGGATCCCCAAAAAAATCTTTCTTAAACAAGGTTGCATGCAAAGGCATCAAACAACAGCATCATACAGTGGTTAAGATCACACAGAACCTGAAATTTCCAGAAATGAGAAAACAGCAGTATAGGTATTCTTTTAAATCCCACCAAATTTCACCATCAGAATCAGATAGAGCAACCAGGAAAAAGAATAAACCCACCCATGACAACTTCTACAAAAGTAGGTTTCAGAATCCCCCAAAATCCTAGGATTCAGATAGGCATGGCTAAAAAAACATCCAACAGCAGTAAGTGGTGATAGCAATAAAAAGTATAAAAGGGGTAGCCATGGAACCCAGAACTCATCAACCAAAAAAATCACCCCAAAGAGAAAAGGACCAATGTTATGTGGGATCCCATATAAATGAAGCTGAGGCCAACTACTGAGATTGGAAGGAGTCCATATAGGCTCCAAGTCATGAGAAAGAACCATCTTAAAAACTGAAGACTAGGGCAACCCCGGTGGCCCAGAGGTTTAGGGCTGCCTTCGGTCCGGGGTGTGATCCTGGAGACCTGGGATCGAGTCCCACATCGGGCTCCCTGCATGGAGCCTGCTTCTCTCTCTGCCTATCTCTCTCTCTCTCTCTCTCTCTATCTCCCTCTCTCTCTCTGTCATGAATAAATAAATAAAATCTTAAAAAAAAAAAAAAACTGAAGACTAATTAAATGATACAACAGTCTATCAATCTGACCTCAGACCGTAATAGGGGACACCTGGCTGGCAATAAAGACTGTGGTAGAGATTGTGACTCTTGATCTCAGGGTTGTGAGTTCAAGCTCCATGTTGACTATAGAAATGACATTAAAAATATAAAATCTTAAAACACGCACACGCACACACATTGGTCTGTTTGTAAATCCTTAGGAAGATGTAATGAAAGTACCTTCCTCCCAAAAACTGCAAGGAAGACTTCAACTTCATTCAATAGTCAATTGTTCTTTTGAAACCACTACAGATACTATATGGGATAGAGAAAATAAGTAATTATGTTACTTTTGCTACAAATCTAATTTTTAGCATAAAGCAGATACAAGATCAAAGAAGGTAAGTAAAACCCCTATAATCTTAAATTTGAACTAGAGTTATCAATGTGAACTTACTCCTTCCCCCTCCTTTTTCCTAAAAGTAAATAACTCAGTAGCAGTAAGTACCCATATTAGGGTATTTATATATTATTACTCAATAAAAAGAAACAGGACTCTAGAAAAATGATAGATTCCAGGTCTAACACAAGGAATATACAAGATGAGCCTGGCATATTTTGTTGTGCCAGAAAGTAGAAAGCTATATATGCTAATAAGAGGGGATCCCTGGATGGCTCAGCGGTTTAGTGCCTGCCTTCGGCCCAGGGTATGATCCTGGAGTCTCGGGATCGAGTCCCACATCAGGCTCCCTGCATGGAGCCTGCTTCTCCCTCTGCCTGTGTCTCTGCCTCCCTCTCCCTCTCTCTCTCTCTCTCTCTCTCTCTCGCTCTGTGTGTGTGTGTGTGTGTCTCTCATGAATAAATAAATAAAATCTTTTTTAAAAAATGCTCATAATAGAGTCTTGTCGAAAGGACACAAGAGCCATCTAGAAAGGGCTCCTCTGGATAAATGCAGGACAATTTCAGCATCAAAAAGTATAATGCCCATGGCAGCTATACTTGTGAGCATAGCAAATGGATAAACTTGTTGAATCACTATGTTGTACACCTGAAACTAATGTAACATTGGGTCAATACCTCAATTAAAAAAAAAGTACAGTGCCCACAATTGATTATAACACACTGTAATGGGCAGCCCATGTGGCTCAGCAGTTTAGCGCCGCCTTTGGTCCAGGGTGTAATCCTGGAGACCCAGGATCAAGTTCCATGTCAGGCTCCCTGCATGGAGCCTGCTTCTCCCTCTGCCTGTGTCTCTGACTCTCTCTCTATGTCTCTCATGAATAAATAAATAAAATATTTTTTTAAAACCACTGTAATTTAAAAGCCAAGACTTCATAATAACTACTAAAACATAAAAAGAAGGAAGGAAGAACGAAAGGAGAAAGGAAAAACTGACATGCCACTGGAATATACTACTCTGGAAATTCATAATTAAAGGAAAGAATTAAGCATTTTATACTGCCTTTCAGTATGAATTAAATATCAGGATAATCAACTAGCCCTAGTGGAGCAAATAAAGCTCTTCTAAAGAAGTCTGGCTAATAAATGAAGAAGGAATAAAATAATCGGAAATAACTATTCTCAACCCCTAAGAAATTCAATAATTCACGCACTGATCATCCATGGATGATAAAACCGTTAGGCGAAAAAATGATGAACTTTACAGTCAAAGGATCAGGCTGGCACTACTGGAATCCATTGATCAGTTTTAGCATTACAAAAAGTAAGACAAATTTATAACTGATGTGATACAATATGAATCCAATCAATCTTTCAGATCTAACTTCCAATCTAGAAGAAATTCAGGGAATAGAGGCATAAATTAAATAATTCCACAAGGAAGTAATCAGCAAAATCCAAAATCTGAGGCATTCCACAGGATAACCATTTGGCAACAAGTCAGTGGTACTGGAAAAGTATGGTAGTGGTTGGGGGAAGTGGGCATCTATTTATTCTAATTTAAAAGATAGTTAAAAGTTGTAACAATCAGGGGCACCTGTCTGGCTCAGTTGGTGGAGCTTGTGATTCTTGATCTTGGGGTTGTAAATTCGAGCTTTACGCTGAGTACAGAGATTACTTTTAAAAATGAAATTAAAAAAAATTTTTTAAAAGAGTCCTAAAAAAATAAAATAAAACAAAAATAAAAATAAAAATAAAAAGAGTCCTAACAATCCAGTACAGTAAATGCACAATTTTGGATGCTGATCTAAACAGTCTACCTGTAAAAAGACATATATTAGACAATCAGAAATCTAAATAGATATTAGATGATATTAAGAAAGTCTTGTTAAAAAAAAAAGAAAGAAAGTCTTGTTAACTGAAGACCTTCTTGTTAATTTTATGAGGTATGACAGTGGCACTGTGGTTTATATAAGTAAGAAAATATCTTCTTTAAAAGCAACCTGAAGGGTGCCTGGGTGGCTCAATCAATTAAATGTCTGCCTTTAGTTCAGGTCATGATCCCAAGGCCTTAAGACTGAGTCCAGCATTTTGTTCAGCATTGGCATCAGGCTCCATGCTCAGCAGGGAGCCTGTTTCTCCCTCTCCCTCTGCCTGCCACTCCCCCTGCTTGTACTCACTCTCCCTCTCTCTCTTTCTCACAAATAAATAAATAAAATCTTTTCCAAGAATAAATAAATAAAAGCAAACTGAAGTACTGAAATTACATGGTGTCTGGAATTTGCTTTAAAATATTCTAGCAGGGGGACGCCTGGACGGCTCAATGGTTGAAGTGTCTGCCTTCAGCTCAGGGCGTGATCCTGGAGTCCGGGGATGGAGTCCCAAATCGGGATCCCTGCATGGAGCCTGCCTCTCCCTCTGCCTATGTCTCTGCCTCTCTCTCTCTCTCTCTGTCTCTCTGTCTCTCATGAATAAATAAATAAAATATTTTTAAGAATAAAATAAAAAATTAAAATAAAATATTCTAGGCAGAGAAAAAAGCTGTGGGAGAAGATATGCAACAAGTATAAAATACCAATGGCACTTAAGTCTGGTTGATGGTTATATAAGGGTTCACTGTACTTCCTATGTTCTTATATATTTGGAAATTTTTATAATAAAAAGTAAAACAAAAAAACTCCAAAAGAACAAAAAAATAAAACATACAAAACAATGAATAAAAAACAAAAATACAATAACAAAAAAGAATAGTATGAGCTCTAGAATCAGACTAGTAGAGGACTGAATCCTAGCTCATTATATCTTAATTGTATGAATTTGGGTGAGTCATTTAACTTCTTTAAACATGGTTCACACTTTCCATCGAATGGGGGAAATAGTACCCTATTTATTAAGTTCAGATAAAACAATCCATATAAAGGAGACAGAATGCTTCTAGTATATTAAAAAAAGTCCAGTAAGTGTCAGTCATTGTCATCATTATGATTATATTATTGTAGAGGATAGGATAGCAAAGGCTCCTAAATAGTTCTTTATGTAAAAGGCCAATGTATATTTTTTGTCAAAATTCGTATTTCTTTTTCAAAAGCACAGATAAGGGATAGGTTAAATCGGCAATGGATATTAAGGAGTGCACTTATTGGGATGGGCATGAGGTGTTGTATGTAAGTGTCAAATCACTAAATTATACCCCTGAAATGAATATTACACTGTATTTTAACTGAGATTTTAATAAAAACTAAAAAAAACAAAAAACAAAATACAATACAAAAGCATAGATAAATAAACAATACCAAGCATCTATAAATAACTACTTTTCCTTTTATATTATTCAGCTTTTTGAAAATAAATACAGACATTATTGGCAATATAATACAAAGGTCTTTCATTTCTAATTTTATACTACTTCTCAGTTAAATTTAAGTGACAGTGTTATCAATATTTTATCTAAATTCATGGTTCTAGTTTTAAATTTAAGTTTTCTCTAAAATGATACATAGTAAAAAGTATTTAGCTAATAGCAAATCTAAGAAACACACAAAGAACCTTTTCTCAACTCACCAACTAAAAAAAAGAAATACTTCCCTTCTTTCTAAACTAATAAAATCAGTTTGGTGCTTATACTACATAGGCTTTCCATAATACAAAAAAATCCCTTTTGTAAATAAAAAATTACACTGAAGTCTACAGAGCTGAGGCAACTGATAAATTTTTCCTTTCACTTTTAATCAGGCTTCCTGTTGTAAGAACTCAGCAGACAGTGACGCGAGACACTGCCTCCCAACTTCGGTTCACCTTTGCAGTTCCACAAGGGACACCATGTCAAGATTGTTCAGCTTTTTTGATGAGTGCTGCGTGAGTAACTAATGTGTAAATGCAGATACGTATAGAAAGCAGTTTTGACAGTGATGTATTGCAACTGGTTCCAGATGTCGGTAAGGGATGCTTGGCCAGGCATTTGGGGCTCTACTGCCACAGAGCAGTGCCGGGACCAAGCCAATCTTCAAAAGACCCTGGCACTTTAATTCTTCAATTAGAATCTCCTTAAAACAATTACTTTGCTTTTGTTCTTTCAGGAAAACACTGAAATATTTGCACTTTGTTGCTTATTCTTACACTTAAGGAAAGAGAGATTGAAATATTGAGCATCATAACAGTTTGGCTGAAAGGAAAACTTCAAAACCAGCTGCTGAGATATTCAAAATTAAGCACCTATTCATGTCATATAATAAGAATATAAGCTAAATTGCACCAAAACTTGAATATGTGCAGAAGTTTCACACCTGATTAGCAAGTAAACATTGAGATTACTCATCTAACAATATCAGAATTCCTAAAAAATTATCAACATTAACATGGTAGATATACCACAATAACTGGAAATCGTATCAGTTATTCCACTCTTTTTGCTGTATATAAACTTGACAAGTATATATTAGCTAAAGAAAATGTCCTTAAAAAATAAAAAATAAAAAAATAAAGAAAATGTCCTGCAGTTGCTCTGACTTAAAAAAACAAATGACAAATTTTCTAATAATATATTTACAGAACAAAATCCTAGAAAAGAAGGACAAGCAGCATGTGAATAAATGAAATTTTTGGTCCACTGATTAATGAAGTACAATAAGATGTACACAAAAATTTCAAAATAGAAATATATTATTACAATCATGCAATGAATAGACTTTAACCTTTAAAATTGATAAAGTTGCACTTTCTTCATTAAAAATGTTGTAGCACAGCTCCAACATAAGCATTTGGTCTAATGGGAATTTTTTCAAACAACCTGTCTGTCTCCCTCTTCTTTCAATACCAAACTCCCAGCTCCAATCAAAAACATTCTCGGGGGATCACCTACAGCTACATTCTCTCCATGTGGTTTTGCTATAAGGCATTTTCTCATTGATCAAGGGAACTGCAGAAAGCATGCATTCTGTTTATCCTAGAACAAAGAAGGTGACTTACATATACTGATTTTCAGTATCAAATCAAAGGCTTTGACATACTTTTAGTAGGAATAAGGACAAACAAATCTGTCCAAATGATGTTTAGACTCTATGTTCCTTTTGATTTCCTAATAAACTGGTCATTCTCAAAACATTACAAAACTTTTAATATGTGAGAAAACCTTATGGTCAATAACTTTCCATTATAAATAAATTGTTAAACTGTAGCCTGAAGCTGCTATATTTGGTCTGATATAACTTGATATGCTAACTGAAAGGTCAAGAGTAGTTTTAAAAACTGACCAATCTTATTTTTCCAGATGGATCATCAAATTTATTTCTAACCTTGCATTTAAATGATCAACCAGTAAAATTTTATTACAGGCTTAGAATACATTAAAAAATGGTGCCAGATAGCAGAAGAGCTGTAAAGTATTTATTCCCATCTCCTCCTTTTATAGGGATGTTATGACAAATCTTTATTGTGACAGGCATATCAACACGCCACAACTTAAAACAACCTTAATTTTGGTTCTCTCCTAAATATGTTGGTTTCGATTCCTAATAAATTATGTTCAACCAACAAAAATATAGTTGGAGCATTTCTACATAAACCATTAATTACTCTGAAATATGGAAATTTTGTCTAGGCAGTACAATTATATATATAAGATCTGGCAGGTCAGAAACAAAATTATTACCTAGTAAAAATATGGATGCAACTATATTTAATTAAATGACTTTTGTGTTTATCTTGTCAGTTCACTAATAACTCAAAATAAATCTTCTGGACAAAAAACCAGAGCTTCCAAAAAAAGCAAAATAACAGCAAAAGTCCAAACTTCAAAGCTAATGATACCTACGTCCAACACAGAAAGATACAGATGACTAAAGTCCTAAATGAATTTAGTTTCTGATTCTGAAAATTAAGTGCATAATTCTAGAACAAAGGTATGTATCAAACATTTTTACTGCTGGGTAGTAATACAAACTGGTATAACCACTTTGGAAAGCAATTTAGTAACAGCAAGTAAGATTAAATATTCTATAACCCAACTTTTTTTTTTTTAAGACTTCATTTATTTATTCATGAGAGACAGAGACAGAGAAGCAGAGGAAGAAGCAGGCTCCACGCAGGGAGCCTGATGTGGGACTCAATTTGGGGTCTCCAGGATCACGCCCTGGGCCGAAGGCAGGCGCTAAACCACTGAGCCACACAGGCTGCCCCTAACATTTCTATTTACAAGTACACAGTTTAGAGAAGTTCTTGCACGGAGACATGAATTATGTGTGCAAGCATATGTATAATAGCAAAAGTCTGGAAACAATTTAAGTGTCCATCAACAATGAAATGCATATGAAGTTTATTTGCACAATGGAATATTGCAAAGCAGCTAAAACGAATGAGATCGATCCACAAACTTGCATACACTCAGAAAACAATGGTGAGGGAAAAAGAACAAGATATAAAACAATATATACATTATATATTCAATATACATTACATTATATATGTACACACATATGTACTATACGTAATTTATATCAATGCTAAAAATGCTATGTATTATTTATGAACACATAGATATATTAAATTTTTAAAATGCAAATGAGGAGCATATGCACCAACTGTAAGATAAGTGCTGCTTTTGTGTAGGTAGGAAAGTTAGTGTGAGCTGAAGGTGTGGGAAATCTTCAACCATATGTAACTGGGTTTATTTCTCATTAAATATCTAAGGCAGGTATGCCAAAATGCTAACATTTATTAAATTTAGCAAAAGGGAATATGGATGGCTGTGTGCTTGAAATACTTCATAATAAAAAATTAAAATACAGAAATTGCATATACCCTAGATGACCCTTTACTTCAGAATTTCTAGCAATACCTTATGCAAATGTATTCATTTATATACTCCATAATTTTGTTAGGTTAAAAATTATGCCCATAATTGAAGGACAGAGCAATCTATTCTTCCCAATAAGGTCCTCACACAATAAGTTGAACTGTCTAAATACTTAGCACTGATATTACCATTATTATGTTTTTGTAGCATTTATAATCATAGATATATTTTCAAAGGAAAGATTCCCCTAATCACCAATGACCCTACATTAATCAGTGAATACTCCAGACAAGCTAGAGTCACCAAGCACTTACATGATAACTGATTTTCAATCCTGTCTCAAACTTTGCATAAAAACATTTTGAGGAAAGAAGGTTATTCCTATCAATCATGACAAATAAGATATGAGAACAGTAAATAAATTATTTGGATTTTAAGTAAGAAAGCTTTTTTATTCCTTTCTTTTTTCAAATAAAGAACCCTACATATGAAAGATTTGAGCCAGGAAATTTTCAATTAGGTAAAAATCATCCTCAGAATTTGCTAAGATTATAGTGAATAAAGGAATTTATTGGGCTAGAATCTCTGCACTATATTCAACTTGAGTAGTTTTCCCCCAAAACTAAATGTTCTAACTTTTGGAACTAGTTAAATATTAATGTCAATGCCTTTCTCATTCAAAGATATGATGCTAGAATTGAACTAGTTAAAACTGTCACCCTCAGTTAACATTTAGAATGTTTGTCTCCCAATGCAAAATTAAATAGATTTACAGGATATTCTACCAAAGCCCTCAAATTAGATTCTAAAATAAGGTAAGCTAGTAGATTAAACTTGGTGATGTCACAATCATGGATTGATTCTCTGATGCTAAAACTAAGAGAAAATAGGACAAAGAAAAATGAATACTTGATAGCAGTACAGCATATCAGAAATAAAACAATAATGTTTATTTGTAAAATAAGAATACTTACTAAATCAGTGGTTTTCAAAGTGTGGCCCAGGGATCTTGGGTCCGTCCCTAAGGCATCCTCAGAGGTTGGGCAAGGCCAAAACTATTTTCATAATATTACTAAGATGTTGTTTCCCTTTATACTCTTACTTGCCCATGAGAATACAATGAAATTTACAAAGGGTTTCATGAAGTGTATAAGATCACAACAGACTGAATGCAGAACAGATATATAAGAACCCAGATGTTGAAGTCAGACATTAAAAGATCTTCAAAAGGGGCACCTGGGTGGCTCAGTCAGTTAAGCAGCTGCCTTCTCCTCAGCTCATGATTCCAGGGTCCTGGGATCCAGCCCCCCATTAGGCTCCTTGCTCAATGATGAGCCTGCTTCTCCCTCTGCCTGCCATTCTCCCTGCTTGTGCTCTCTCTCTCTCTGTCAAATAAACAAATCTTTAAAAAATAAAAAAGGTATCTGCAAAACTTACAAAAAAAATAACACTCTCCTAATTTTTTCTTTTGGAAATTGAGTGGTTTTTTATTTTTAAAATGTTATTTGTGTCAAAATACAATCAGTTTGTTATTGTTATTTTATAATAACCTAATCAATTTTAGAGATTTCTAAGATAGTAAATATTGAGATATATTAATCTACATAAGCAAAAGATCCCTACAGTTCTCAATAATTCTGTGTAGCACGGAAAGAAGTCCAGAAAACATACTTTGGGAACCAATGACCTACATCACAGAGTTGATATGAAGATTAAATGAACTAAGGCATGTAAAGCACTTTTCATAAGACATGGCAAATAGTAAGTTCTCAATAAATGGTACAAAGCACTTTTATATTGTAACAGCGGGAGCCACAGAAAGCAGAGGTGAGAACAGGGATTCTTGAAAATTTAATTTTCTCCCTTTCTCTAGAAAGCAACAAGGATTAAAAAGTAAAATAAAAGTAAAATCTTTAGTTAAATTTAATTCATCATATAGATTCTAACTTAAATTCTGTCTCAGTAGGCCTATATATTATCTTTCAATACCTTGTAAATGTCCCTATAAACGAGGAGACCTGATCCACTAGAGTTAAAATATACCTTAGAGACTACCACAGAGGTCTCTTTTCCTTTGAGCCACTAGGAAAACAGCAACAAGAAGTCTACATGTCCTGTGCCAAGCACAAATTAATTAGGATATTTCATTTTCATGAAATTAAAGGCATACCTTCCTTGCAAATACGGGATCCATACAGTAATATGGGATGACAGAAATGGAGGGCCCCGGAGGAAGCTTCTGCTCAAGATCCCTAACTATAGGCATATTTAACACATTTCCAAAAGAAATCAAGAGACACAGACTCACAAACTGAGTTCTTTTTCACACTAGTGGTCAAGTAACTCACAAAGTCAACCAAAATCTTAACTGCTTTCATTTTAAGGTCGCCTCCTTATGTTTCATCTTTTATTAATAAAGACAAGTATGAGGTACAAAAGAAAAATAATATCAGTAATAATATACACTTTAAAGAAATAGTAATAATAATAATAATATACAGAAATCAAATACTTGACACTGATCTTTTTTTTTTTTTGATACTGATCTTATAAAAATCCTTCAACCCTTTTTAGCCTTCTTTTCTCTGTAATACCTCCTAAATCTCTTACCTTTTCCCTACTGGATCTATAGTTCATTCTCTTGCCATTCTTTTCTACTTCCAAACTCAAAAATAAAAATGTACTGGATCCTTTTGAATTTTTCTTAAAAAGAAAAATGATCCAAAGTAGCTACCACAGAAATTCTGAGGCACTAATAGACTATTTAGCCTTCTAAAACTATCTTAGGAACCATGTGATATAAAAAATTGTTCCCAAACCTAACATAGAAAACATTCTTTAAAACTATCACCAAAAAAAAAAAAAGATCTCTCCCCTTTAAAAAGAGCAGTATTAACATGTAGGCTAAGTTCAGTCTTTTTGAAACTACCTTTGCAACTTAAAATCATCATTAAGATAAAAGCAATAGTGTTAGCACAGAGAGGTGCATAAAATCTATTTTCTGAGTAGACAAGTGAATAAAAGTAAATACAGAGAATCATGATAACTTTTTAAATAGTGTGTATATTTTTATATACTATAGTGACTGGAGCAAATTTGAAAATGTTAATAATCCACAGTAATAGTCACTTACAGAGGGAACCAGGGAATGCTCACTTCCCTCCCTTTCCTACAACTGTATTTCTGGGTTTCAAACATCATAGTGGCCTCACAAAATATGCCTGTACTATGAACCTTCACATGCAAGATACATACTTGCTAAATAGGTTTGCCATAGGCAGGGAGATTTAGTGAATGGTACATTATTAACAAAGAAAAAATAATTTTTTGGCTACTTAGTAAAAAACAAAAAACCTACAGGTATATACAAATTATATACAAATATACAAAGTATACCCAAATAATACAACTGCTGAGACAGATTATCTATTAAATCCCCCAATTCAACTACTCATTAATATGTGTTTCATAAGTAAGAGTACTGAATTAAGGTTGAGGATGTCACAATGCATTATGTTAAATTTTACATAATAATCCAATGCAATCAGTTACAACACTGAGATGGTACCTTATATAAAGGTACAGGAAAACATTAATGAAATATATGCATCTATTAAACTATACAGCCTTTGTTTTACTACGGTCAAATTACAATCCAAATTAAAATCAAACAGTTTCATTTTAAAAACTTTTCTAAACGGAAAAGTTTTTTTTATAAAAAGAATGTCACCTGTTAAATCTGAATATAAAGCAT
The DNA here is from genome assembly GCF_048418805.1 of Vulpes vulpes. Lineage (NCBI taxonomy): Eukaryota > Metazoa > Chordata > Mammalia > Carnivora > Canidae > Vulpes > Vulpes vulpes. The sequence goes on from NC_132781.1 coordinate 57,269,228, forward strand.
GCTCAAGGAACTATCAAGTTTCAACATGAAGAAATACATAGATTTTAGCATTTTGAATGAGGCACTATCACCCTTAGTAAAAGTATTATTATTTACAAAGAAAAACCACATCTAAGTAAGAAATGTTTTTCCAACTCTAGAGAAGAACAACTCTCCCCTTAAGAGTATCTCCTTTAAAAATAATTTTAAGTGATTAAAGAATTTTCCCAGATCTTCTGTAAAATAAACCTAAAGGAAAAACACCATTAAGGCTACCTGTAAGAGCACTCCTTGCCCCACCACCAACTGGACAATAGGATAAAACCCATCTTTTTAAAGCCCACAATGTATATGCTGAGGATAAAAGTATTTACACAAAAATTTTCTAACAATATATTAGGTTTGCAAGCATGGTAGTTCTCTGCCACTGTTTACAATCCACCTTTAAATATTAAACTTTAATTTTACTTATTTAGGAAAAACTATATAATTCTTCATAGCACAATGTAAAAATAGCTCCACTATTAATGCAGGCCCTTTATTTAATCACAGGCTAATTTACTCCTGACAGAAAGTAAATTCCACTATTTTCTGTGAGGCTTTATGAAATTGCCATCATTTTTAATTAATTCTTAATTAAAATATATTACACCACAGCTTCTACCCATCTCTCTTGATATTCTAACATAATCAATTCAAGACCATTTACATATCATTAATTAAAAGCCTTCCTTTCTCATCCTTAAAATCATAATGAGGCTCTATTTCTCATTAGCAGCCTTTAAGGGATAAAATAACAATAGAGTCAAGAATGAATGGTAATTTTAAAAATAATAATAATTTATGCCTTTAAAAATCATATAGTGGACAGTATGATTTTCAGGATTTCTCAACTTTGGGGAATACCTGAATTCTTTCTCTATGTTTTTCAACACCATTGGGCAACAATTGGCTATAATATGAAACTAATCTTCAGAAGGGATAAAAATTAATTAAGTAAGAAATAGTATATTTGAAACCAGGGAAAACTGAATAGATTTCTGTATCTGGACAATGACAAGTCTTACCATGAATGATACAAACAAGTAAGTTCCTATAAAAGAATGAAAAGAAGACAATTAACATTACCTTGTCTTCATTTCCATTTTTAAAAATTGCCCTCAATTTTCAGAAATGTAACCTAAACTCTCTTTAGGAACCTTTGCTTTTAAAAAGGATTCTTTCTCCCAACTAAAAGCCCACTGTTAACACTTCTTAAATCTTAAGATGTAATTAGAAAAACGTAATTGAAATTTCTATCTCTATGTGTTTTCTTACTAGTGTACCGCCGTCAGAAAGAAGTACCTGTGGTTACATGAAGAACTGAAAGAGAGAAGCTAGTAGGAAGTTCTATAATTAAACTCCAGAGCTATGATATGTTTTACACATTCTTAAATGAGCTGTGATATATGCTGGTACTATAAAAAGTTATCATTTATTGGTAATGAAAGGTAAAAATTAACCACCTATTCAATGATTTTATCTCTTCTGGAGGCTTTAAAGCCAAATACAACTTGAGAGAAGATTTATAGTAATTTATGACTTTTAACCCACTGTTTTCAATATTTTGACTGTAAGTTACAAAATTAATACAACCTCAACTATGATTACTTTTATGATTAGTATAAAATAAAATTTCATTGCATTTCTTCTGCTTTGAGCAACTGCAATGGTATTGCCTTATACAATACAACCAAAAAAAAAAAAAAAAAAGACTGACTTAAACCTTAATTTGTTATACTTTTCAGAGTCTAAATTTATATTTCAAAGCCAAACTACAAAAACAAGTGGGAACCGAGTATCAAAATGTGACCAAAAAAAAATAATACCACATAATAGAGGCAAAATAAAACTAGACTCATGTCTCAGAAATTTTATGCAGGCTTATTGTCACCAGCATTAACTATATCTAGGTGCTTCATATCAGGCAAATCAGATTTATATCACTGTCTTCTGTCAAATGCAGGTGCTCCACCACAACTTGTCAAGACAGCCTGTCTGAATCTTCACACGTCAGACAGAATCACAGCACTTGGTGTTTTGGTCTGTTGACAGCAATTTATTTTGATGTGTTGTCACAATATGGAATTCTTCAATGCTCTGCACCATGGTGCCAATAAGTCCCACTATACTTTTTCCTGCTGCCAGGTGCTACAGGTTTAGTAAGAGAGAGGGCAAAGTTTTGTCTTACTTTAAAAAACCCCTTTATTAAAGCTCTAAGTAGTGAATTTGAAAGTGGAGAAGAGTGCTAAACAGAAAAAAAAATCTTAAGACATTCCTTAATCCCAGAATCCAAGATCCTATTTAACACCACAGCCAAATAAGCTGGGTGAAGCAAAGCCGACCAGCCTGTTAGGAACAACCAGGAACTCTAAAAATCCTGCAAGTCAAAAATCAGAGTAATACATCCAGAGGCTAAACAATAGTTTGGGCTGCACATCCAGCGTGGTCAATTGTTTTCTCTACTCTTTCACAGGGCTGATTTCAATCCCACAGTAAAAATTTCAACTGAGTGCAGTGCACACATTTATTATGTACTTATGTATAAAGCCTGGCACTAGGGGATACAGGAGAATGAAATGATGAATGGGAAGAGATTTCTTTTGGGTTTTTTAAAATACATTTTCCAGAAATCTGTACAAATTCCACCTTACTCCTCCAAGAATGTAAAATACAACTTCCACAGGAAATAATAACTTAAAAAAAAAAAACAATTAAATGTAGTAGAAGATAATATTCACAAAAAAAGTGCAGAGACATTTTATATTTTTTAAGATTTTTTTTATTTATTCATGAGAGGCAGAGAGGAAGAGACACAGGCAGAGAGAGAAGCAGGGTCCTCACAGGGAGCCCCCTCCTGGAACCCCGGGATCACGCCCTGAGCCAAAGACAGACACTGAACTGCTGAGCCACCCAGGCATCCTAGCAGTTGTTTTAAACTTAGGAAGCTCTTCCTATTTTATATTTTAACTTTTCAATATAAACTTTTATCTAAAATTAATTTAAAAATAGATAGTACAAGATTATACTAGATCTACATTTCCATTCATGGATAAAGATTTGTCAATATCTACATCTAAACTCTTTTCTTATAACCAGGGAAGAAAATCAATAGTATTTGCATGTTCCCTATTTCCACATATGTCAAATTCTTCTATTACAGCAAGAATCAAAAACTTTAGTTACAAAATAAAGATCAACATTTTCTTGAAGAATTAAAAAGGAAAACATTAGCTTTAGATTTGGAATTATATAAAGGAAAATCCAAGACTAAAGAAAGTTTTTGTCTAGCTGATAACATTTTAAACAAGCTAGTATATGCAACGGACCCAAATAATAAAATTGCTCTTTGAAAAAAAGGTGAACCACAAGTATAAACACAATTAAAAAAAAAATAAGTATAGTAACAAGCACGTAATGCTCATTTTCAAACTTTATAACTATAAGAAATATTTTATACTTATAAGCAGGGACTCGGGTACTATTTATCATGTACAACTAGTACACACTATAGTCATAAGATCTTATTTCCATGGAACTCATTATAATTTTTTAATCCAATATTCCTTGTATCTTCTGTGTGAGGTAAGTAGACAGTAGAGCAAATAGTATTTTTTATTTGTTTGAGAGAGCATGCACGCTCAAACTGGGGTGGATGGAGGAGAGGTAGAGGGAAAAGCAAGACTCCATGCTATGCAGGGAGCACAAACACGGGCTCTATCCCAGGACACTGAGATCATAACCTGAGCCAAGGGCAGATGCTTAACTGACAAAGCCAATCAGGCACCCTGAATAAATAGCACCTTTTAAACTTTGTCAAACAAAATAAATAATAATAATAAATAAATAAATAATAATAATAAATAAGACGAAAGATGTTACGGAGAGTCAGAATCAAGGCTGAACAAAGACTCAAACTTACAATGATTCCATTAAATTATATCCTATGAATTCTTAGATAAGTCTAGTAGGGCTGCCTTTTGGCACAACTCTAGAAGGCACCATTCAGAGTATTTTATAAATGGTGCAACCTGGAGTTGTACAACTCAATAAACCTGATTCTAAAGATAGACTCAATGAAGTTACCCTGTGTATGTGTGTGTTCCTTCCAGGAAAAAAAAAATCTATCTATGGTACAAACCTTAGTCTACCTTAGTCTATTCTATAAAAATATTATACTATCACATTAATCATAAGTATTCTTTAACCCACCTCCAAGATCTCTAGGAAAATAAAGCTATGAATAGTGCTGGAGTATGGAACACAAATACTCCTGATGAAGATCTGTTGCAGGTTGATTTTTACCTAGTAAATAAGTATGACAAGTAAAAAAAAAAAAAAAAAGTGTGTATGATACAATATGTACTATATCCAGAATGCATTTAAACTACTTTAAAGAAACCAATCATACTGACACAGCCAAACTACCTATATGTAACCTTTACAGACTGGCACTAATAGGACTAGCCAACTCAGAAAAATTCTTCACTCTGGTTTCCTGACTGATTTTGGAAAGAATGGAAAGTTAAGTGGAAAATGTTTTTAAAAAGTAGTTTATTTCTTATTTAACAGGTGAAGAGTAGCTACACGCGAACAGGTATATTAACCTGCAGAAAAATGAAACCACATAAGAACCCTGTTTTTTTCCCCAAAAAAGTAGTCAGAAAAGCCCAACCATCTATTAATCTTAAAAAAAAAAAAAAATCAGACATTAGGGTGCCTGAGTGGCTCAGTGGGTTAAGCATCTGCCTTCGGCTGAGGTCATGATCCTAGGGGCCCATGATAGAGCCAGAGTCAGGCTCCCTGCTCAGTGGGGAGTCTGCTTCTCCCTCTCCCCCTCCTTCTGCTCATGTTCCTTCATCCCTCTCTCTCAAATAAATAAATAAATAAAATCTTTTTTTAAAAATGAGACATTACAAGAAGACAGAATAAGAGAGCTAATAAAGAGAGCGGAGATTCTATTTCAAATATGTTAAAGTAAAAAGACCATGGAGAGAGGAAGGAGGGGACAAAAGAGGAAAGACTAAAAACTTGAGGACAATGATAACTCTGGACCCAATCAAAACTAATATAATAAAAACAGAGCTAACTACATCATGTGTGGGAAAATTTGGGCTCTATTCTTTATTCCAGTTCTACAACTTACTTAGGCAAGTGACCTTCAATAAATCCTTTACTTAGCCCCTCTAATCCTAGTTTCCTATTGTATAAAACAAGAACATGTCCCACCTACATCAAAGGTTGTCATGAGGGGGATCCCTGGGTGGCACAGTGGTTCAGTGCCTGCCTTCTGCCCAGGGCGTGATCCTGGAGTCCCAGGATCAAGTCCTGCATCAGGCTCCCAGCATGGAGCCTGTTTCTCCCTCTGCCTGTGTCTCTGCCTCTTTCTCTCTCTATGTCTATCATGAATAAATAAGTAAAATCTTAAAAAAAAAAAAAAAAGGTTGTCATGAGGACTAAATTGATTATGTAAGAGCACTTTGAAGAGTACAAAAGTACTGTAACAATATTCAAGAACAACTTAAGATAATTAAAAAGCCAAGTATTCAAGATAGCCAACTGAGCACATGTGTTTCAGTCTCCTCTTTTCCCTTCCAAATTCCCATTGATAGGACAGCAAAGGGTATAAATCCATTAAGAAGGGTAGAAGGGCTGCAGAAGACCAGATTTTGATAAGTTTCTGGAAGACAGATGGCAAATGAGACTACACTGAGAAATACACCATAGTGGAGGAGACCCAAATTTAAGAATGAGAAAGAGCTGCAGTGGAAGTAGGAGTCCATTTTCCCAGCAGACTGGGAGATCGGGGATCCCTGGGTGGCTCAGTGGTTCAGTGCCTGCCTTTGGCCCAGGGCGTGATCCTGGAGTCCTGGGATGGAGTCCCGCATCAGGCTCCCGGCATGGTGCCTGCTTCTCCCGCTGCTTGTGTCTCTGCCTCTCTCTCTCTCTGTCTCTGGCTCTCTCTATCATGAATAAATAAAATCTTTAAAAAAAAAAGAAAAGAAAAGAAAAGAAAAGAAAAGAAAAGAAAAGAAAAGAAAAGAAAAGAAAAGAAAAGAAAAGACTGGGAGATGCCGAAAGCTGGGACAGAAAACAGCAATGGGAGATAGGCTAGTAAGTTAAAAGAAGGTGTGAGGACCACCTGGGCCATTTGATCCCTCCCCAGTTTGCACACACATATTCAGCCATTGCAAAGAACATCATTTGCCCCCAGGATAAAGACAGACAACTGTTCTCCAAAAATTAAAATGTAAAATTAAAAGTATAACAGAGGATGGAACACTAACTTCTTCATATTACATCATGAAAGTCAAGAAATACAACCTGATATTGATGGAATCAAAGTTAGGAAATAGATTATACATCATGGAAAAATAAACTGTAGCAGAACTAAAAATAATACTATAACTTATAAAACTGGAAAGTAAGAGGAGGAAAGGAGGTAGTAAAAATAAACCAAATAGTTTATCAGGAAAAAAACAACATAACTAGTTTAAAATTATGATTTATATTTCGGGTGGGTAACTAGCAGAAAAGCTAAAAATAGATGAAATGCTCTCTCTGAAGAGTGAGTCTATGGGAAGGAAAGATAAAGAAGAGGCCACAGAACTTTTTCAACTCTGAAAGGGGAATATTTTTGTATTAAAATTATCTGCTATTTGAAAAAGATTCTTTTGAAAATGGATTGACCCAGAAAGTTAGCTAGGGGGCCATAAAATCTGGCTACCTACTCTGATATCTTTCAACCTTTAGAAAAAAAAATAGATCTAATTCTTTAGATCTTGGGGAAAAATTATCTTCCTAAGCACACAAGTCAGGAAAAAGGAATGGAACTGAGAAATAAGAATGATTTTCTTTTTCGGCATTCTGATAAAAGATGAGTCAGAAACGAGGAGCTAGAATTCCCTAATCCTTCAGGCTGAAGAATGGCAATTGGGAATAGCATTTTCAACCTCAAATTCCTATTCTGGAAGTTGTTAATCGGCTTGTATGGTGGATGGCTTAATTATATAAGGACCACATTAATGCCTCAGAGGACGGAGAGTGATCTGATAGGTTTTAATTTGAAACACTCTTCATAAAATTAAAAATGAATGCCAGACTATAATCTGTGCCTCTGTGGAGAAGTAAAAGTCCAATACAGCTATAAGAATACTAGCGTGATCAATTTGGCTTTAAGGCCAAATTGATCCACTACTAGTCAATAATCATGAATATTATACATTGGACACTCAAAAGGGAGTAGTCTCCATTTCTGTTTTCGTTGGTAGGCCTTTCTATAGGTTAATTTCCGGCAATTAGAAGAACTATCTATATTTGTGAAAGAAGAACATTTTCAGACTATTCATGCCCTCTGGAATTATTCTATAGAACTAAAAATCCTGGGAGCCAAGTGTATCTAGTTACAGCACTACTCTTAAATAGAAAAGTACAGTTTGGGAAAATTTGGATCTACTCTGTTCTGTTTAGAGTTTTACTAGCAATTTAGCAAAAAAAGGTGACTAACCAAATTGGCAAGTTCAAATCTATATAAAGTTAAAAACTAACAAGGAAAATAGCTCTTTCTAAAGTATACAGAAGTACAGTAACAGCAAAGTCAAACATAAAAATGTCCGTCCTTGGGAAACAAATTCTATCTGCTAATTTTGACCCTTTCATGGTTTTCTAGGATCCAGGACCACTACTGACAAGTATGTTTGTCTTAGTTGTCTACAGTAGTATTGTCCAAACGAATTATAATGTAATCCATACAGGCCATTTTAAATTTCTAGTAGTAAAATTTTAAAAAGCAGAAAGAAATGGATAAAATTAACATCAGTAACATAGAAATTCAATATACCCAAAATATTACCATTTCAATCAATATTTTAAGACAATTAATGAGATATTTTACCATTTCAGTATTTAAAACTTGGTGTATATCTTACACTCCCAGCACACCTCAATTCAAACAAGCCACATTTCAAGTCCTCAATCATCACAAGTGACTAGTGGCTAAAACACTCATCATTTGAAAAGTTCTCCTTTCAATCAACAGGCATGACTTAATGTCAGTTCTCAAGTCAACTGCAGTTTTCCTAAGTATCATAGAGGAACAAGCAGGAGTTTTCTTTGTTGTGACATAAGAAGCCTGACCTCTACTGAAAGAACCAATTGGATTGATGAAATGAACACACTTGTTTGCCTCCACTCCTAACTGAAATCCTACAAGGACAATAAAAGGGGAGGAGGAACACACAAATCTCCAAGAACAAAGAGCATGAGAACAGACAAGAAAGAGCCCCACTTTGTTCCCAGAATATCAGGAGCCAGACCTACAGACCACCCCCACCTTCTCATCCTTCCAGCTAGGAGATTAGTGCAAATCTCTCAAGAGAACTGAAGGACCTAAGAGACACAGATCTGACAGCTGGATGTCCATACACCAAACCCATGACCCTACAGTGAAGACTACCAAAACCAAGAAGCTCTACTCACACACAGTGAGTTTTCAATCAGCTTTTAAGTGCCTGGAAGCTTATTCTTCCATTCTCAAGCATGTACTGAGAGTCTACTATGTGCCAGGCACTGTTCTAAGCACTGGGGATACAGTTAAGAGTAAAACAAAGATGTCTGGGTGGCTCAGGGATTGAGCATCTGCTTTCAGCTCAGGACATGATCCCCGATCCAGGGATAGAGTCCCACATTGGGCTTCCTGTGAGGAGCTTGCTCCTCCTCTATGTCTCTGCTTCTCTCCGTGTGTCTCTCATGAATAAATAAATAAAATTAAAAAAAAAAAGAATAAAACAAAGTCCCTCTCTCAAGAAGCTTATGTTTATTTTTTTTTTTAAGATTTATTTATTTATTTATTCAGAGAGAGCGAAAGAGAGGCAGAGAGAGAAGCAGGCTCCACGCAGGGAGCTCGACGTGGGACTTGATCCCGGGTCTCCAGGATCACACTCCGGGCTGCAGGCGGCACTAAACCGCTGAGCCACCGGGGCTGCCCAAGAAGCTTAAGTTTAAAAAAAGAATATAAATGATAAACAAATGCAAAAAGTAGAACAGAAGTAGAAAAAAAGCAGGGATGAAGGATAGAGTGTAGTGGGTAGGGGGAAGGAGAAATGTTGTTTTGACTTGGAAGGTCAGGTAGAGTAGCTCTGATGAGGACAGATTCCAGTAAAGGCCAGAAGGAAGGGTAGGAACCACACAGATAAAAGTATTCCAAGAAGAGAGAAGAGCAAGTATAAAAGCCCTGAAAGAAGAGTACACTTGGTCTACTGAAGGAACCCAAAGAGGACAGTTCAGCTGGAGCAAAATGAGTGGCACAGGGTGATGGGGGGGTAATATCAGAGAAGTTGAAGTAGGCCACAGCAGACAGGCCTTGAAGACTCTAGTTATGGGCTAAATTTTCATTTCTGGTAAAATGGTAAGCCATGAGAAGAAGAGCTCTATTACCTATGTTTTGAAATAATCACTTTGCCAGTTGTGTGATGAAATGACATTAGGGTAGCGTGGGTGGAAGCAGAGAAACCAGCTAGAAGTCTACTGGAGTAGTCCAAACAATACATAAAGGTCACTTGACAACAAGGAAGAAGTAAGGAGTGAGAATTGGGTTACGCTTTTGTTTTTGCTTTTAATAATTTCAAACATAAAAAGGTAGCAAAAATAAAAATAGTACACAGAGCACTCATGCATCCTTTACCAGATTTAGCTATTTACCTATTAACAACACTTCACACCTCTCTATTAAGTGTATGCAGGCATGCACGAACATACACATACCATTTATATACACAAAATTTCTTTTCTGAATCACTTAAGGGTAAGTTACATACATCATGATCCATTTCCCCGAATCATATTAGTATTTCCTAAAAATGCAATGTTCTCTTACATAATCACAGTAGAGTTATCAACTTCAGTAAACTTAACATGATATTATACTTTTATCTAATCTACTATTTGTACTCCAATTTTGTCAGGTGACCCAATAATGTCCTAGCATTTTATCCCCTCCATCTCAGGATTCAGTCTAGGATTAGATACTGCATTTAGCTGCCAATCTCTTTGGTTCCTTTGATCTGGAACATTTCTAGAACATCTATGACGCACATTTTTGAAGAACAAATCCTCTCCTCCCATTTTAAAATAGAATGTATCTCATTTGGGTTTGTCTGACATTTTCTTGTGATTAGATTCAGATTATGTATTCTCAGAGAAGCACAGATGATGTAACCTTCTCAGGGTATCACATCTGGAGGCACAGAATGTCCATCTGTCCCTCACTGGTGCCGTTAACTTGATCACCTGATCAAGGTATTGTCTGATTTCTACACAGTACTACTGATGTTACTTCTTCCCCTTGTCACTCAATCTCTGGGGAGACACTTTAAGACTACAAAGATATTCTACTCCTAAATAAAATTTCCCCCTATATTAGAATTTGTTGATGATTCTTACCTGATCCAATCTTAACTATAAGGATTATGAAAAGATGATTTTCCAACTCTAGCAGCCTTTCCCTTCCACACTAGGTCTCTGCATTTGACTGTAAGAGCACTCCCTCTTCACCCAGTTATTTATTTATCTGCCCCTTATCAGTGTGAATTCATGAATTTTTATTATTTCCAACAGTTTATAATTCATTTCTGCATTTAACTACTTTGGAGCTCAAACTGTCCCAGGCTTGGCAAATGGAAACTCTTCAAACCGGCTCCTATGTCCTTGTGACATGTTCTCACCATCTTTTTCAACACTTCCATACATCTTCCATACTCCAGGATCATCTTATACATACTGTGCCCCAGCCCTAGAATCATCCAGTTCTCCAAGGCGCTTGGTTTTTAGTAGGGAATGGTATTAGAGACTAAAACCTGGGTACTAGTTGTACACAGTGCTCCAGGGATGTCTTTGCTTCTTGACCTTTCAGAGTCTGATTATTTTAAGGAAAAAAAAAAAAAGTGATCTTGCTGATGGAATGAATATTGGCTGTAAGAGAAAAAGAAAAATCATAGGTGACTCCAGAGCTTCTGGCATGAACTACTATATAAGTGATATTGGCCTTTACTAAAATGAGGAAGGGAGGGGTGCCTGAGTGGCTCAGTCAGTTAAGTTTCTGCCTTTGGCTCAGGTCATGATCCCCAGGTCCTAGGATCAAGCCCCAAATCAGGCTCCCTGTTCAGCGGGGAGGCTGCTTCTCCCTCTCTCACTCCCCATTTGTGCTTTCTCTTTTACTCTCTGTCAAATAAATAAATAAAATCTTTTTTTAAAAATGAGGAAGGGAATGTTTACAGAAAAAAATCAAGAATCCCATTTTTGATATGCTGACTGGATGCTTATTAGATATCCAAGGGGAGGGCAGCCCGGGTGGCTCAGCAGTTTAGCACCACCTTCAGCCCAGGCTGTGATCCTGGAGACCCGGAATCAAGTCCCACATCGGGGTCCCTGCATGGAGCCTGCTTCTCCCTCTGCCTGTGTCTCTGCCTCTCTCTCTCTCTCTCTGTGGGTCTCTCATGAATAAATAAATAAATAAATAAAATCTTAAAAAAAAAAAAAAAGATATCCAAGTGGAAATACTGAGCAGGAAACTGGATGAGCCCAGAATTCAGGCGAGAGGATCGAAATGGCAATATAATCTTGGGAAGTATTAGCATATTAATATTTAAAGCCATAGGACTAAATGAATAAGCAGATAAGGATCATCAGACATTTGAGGAATGTCTCTAACATGAAAGCTAGACCAAAACAAAAATATATACATATAATTCAGAGAAAAAAGAGACAATGCACATAGCAGACAAAAAAAAAAAAAGAAGAAGAAAAAATCTAAAATATCCTCAGTGATATTCTTAAAGATAGGAGGAAGATCTGTATCTGTGAAGGGAGGGAAGGAAGGGAGAGGATGAAGGAAGGAAGGATTTATCTAATTTAGTACAAAGGTTTCAGGTAGGACTAAGCAAGGCAGATGACTGAAGGGAGGTGGAGAAGGAAGCACATCCAACGCAGAGTTGGCAGTTCCCAAAGGGAGTTTTGGAGAGTATTTGCTTAGTTGCCAATGGTGGTGTACTGTGGGCTATGGGAAGCCTGCTCAAGGTGAAAAGAATATTCATTGGTTGCAGTGGGGGATGGGGAGAGGATCCAAACATTTTAAGGTACTGGATCCTAAGAATGGTAAGATGGTGAGGACATTAGACTAGGGAGGAGAAGCAAGCAGTGACAAGAGGTTAGTTATAATTGGGGAGGACTGATCTAATAATTAAATATATTAAGTTAATAGAAAACAGGTTTCACACTAGCAAATAAGGGAGTTACAAACATGAGAAACAGGAGAAAATTAGAATGAACATTGTGCTACTGAAATGGATTCATGGTTTTCTAGATAAACAGGTAAGATATTGATTTTAATTTGTTCTGGTTGTATGCGTAGGTATGTATTGTGTGTGTATATTCTCTAGATTTTTTTCATTACAGAGACACAGAAGCAGCAACATCCCATAGCAATGAACATACCTTGTACGTGTATCTTGGTTTCAAAATGCCACTTTCCATTAAAAGGAACCATGGGGAAAAAAATTTTTATAAATAAATAAATAAATAAATAAATAAATAAATGGAACCAAGGATACTTAGAGAATATGGCTGATTCTAGCACTGAGGCAAGGAAAATACAAGATAAGCTTGGAACATCTTATTGGGCCAGAATGTAAGGAATGGCTCACGGAATAATGAAGATGTGTCAAAATGACACAGAAGATAGACTGAAGGGCTCTCACAGACTATGAAAATTACAGAGACAATGGTCCCAACATTAATGAGTTGCTGACCAAATTGTATTAGAAATCTTGATTTACCTAAATAATAGTATTTGGGGTTTTCGTTATTTGCAACCTACACCTATATGTAAGACGGGCAGGCGGGATGACTGAAAGTTTTCAAGTCCTTATATCAATCAGAAAGGTAAGAGACTAAATAACTTTGGACTCTGATAAGATACCATGCTCATATTCACTAAAATAACAGAAATAGAATGTGAAACTCTTAAGTTTATAGATGGAAAAGAATAAAGCAAACCTTGTCAATGAAAAGTAAGTGACCATATCTGTAATGTTTTACTTCTTTAAAAGATCTGAAACAAATGTAGCTAAATGTATATACATTTGATGAAGCTGGATGTGGGTACACGGCTGTTTATTAGTCCCTAACTTTTTGTATGCTTTCAATAGTTCATAAAACATGTATCTTTTCTTAAAGACAAATTAGGAAGCTACAGGCAAACCTTCCTTCTCCAGCCAAGTAAGATCTAGACCTCATGTTTATCATCCAAATAAGGATTTAACCAACCATCAGTTAAGAAAGTGTCTTAGGAATCAAGAAAGAGATAGAGACAATTCTAGCTAGTTTAAGCAGAAGAGATATTTCTGAAAGATATTACAGAGCTTTTAGAATTTCCCGGACGGCTGGTTGCCTATGTAACTTGCAACAATATTGAAATCTTCATGCAAGATTGCCACTAGGCACTGAAACCACACCTCTTATCTTGGGAGCTAAAGGTGCTGTGACTAAGAGGCCCACCATTTGCCACCCACAAAAGTCAGTATCTATGCCAACTCTGCCACCTTTATTAGGAATAGATTCCATACTGTATCATCTTCTTCACACTTTTCTCTTCTGAATTCAAATGACCACACCTAGTTGGCTGGGTCTAGATCATATGCCTGAGCCTGGCTTCAAAAGAGATGAGGAAATGCTTTTCTGGCTTGGAGACACAGAAACTAAAAGTAGCATTTTCTTCAGTAGAGGACAAGTATTTAAAAGATGCTAAGTAACTACATATATAAAAATATTCAAAAGTCCGCTATAATCTGTGATCACTGAAAACTGGCCAAAGAGGCCTAGTTACACAAGAAGTGTAACTCCACTTAAAAGAAGAGTCAGGCATAGTCAGGATGGAGCTGTGTGAAAAGACCTCACCAGGAACACTGAATTACATGCATGGTTTACCAGGTACTATGAAGAGCTATTTATCCCCACATACAGGCACACAGAACACACACATCTACTCATTCCTGCCCTGGAAGCTTAACATTACATCATAAGATATATTCTTTTAAACATTATCTTTCAAACTGGAAATCCTTTGAAAATTGTAAAACATTAACCTAAAATCAGCCAATAGTAAGTCAGCATAGAATACTTGCCCCTGAGAGACAAACACTGAAAAAAATGAAAAGTTTTATAAAAATAAAGAGAAGGGAGGGGTCATTTGGGAATCTGTACAATTAGGCCTTCAGAGGGATGGTACAAAATCAGGAAGCACCTAGAAGAGAAGAGAACAAATGAGGAGAGGTTTAGAAGCAATTATGGAAAGACTGCTGAAGACAAAGTTTTCTTACTCCACAAATTAACACAGGGTTCTACAAAGATCCAGTGACCCAGAGCTCTAAATGTTGAACTAAATTTTATCATGTGATAGAATCCTCACCTTTGGAGAGTCTCTCATCCCAGTATCTATTTCTTCACTTAAAGACAAAAAGACAGCAACTCTTGGAATGCCTGGATGGCTCAGTGGTTAAGCTCTGCTTTCATCTCAGGGCATGATCCTGAGGTTCAGGGATCAAGTCCCACATCAGGTTCCCTGAGGGGAGCCTGATTCTCCCTCTGCCTATATCTCTGCCTCTGTGTGTGTGTGTGTGTCTCTAATGAATAAATAAACAAAATCTTAAAAAAAAAAAAGACAGCAAACTCTCTTCCCTATTTTTTTAAAAAAGTATTAAAATTACTGAGGAGATACACATATAAAGTATACATATTGCATACTGCTAGTAAGAATATAGAATGGTGCGCAGGTGTTGTGCAAAATAGTCTGGCAGTCCCTCAAATGGTTAAACATAAAGATACCCATCAATTCCACTCATAGGTATATACTCAAGAGAAATAAAAACATTATGTCCATACGAAATCCTGTATACAAATATTCATAGCATTATTATAATAGCCAAAACAAAGAAACAACCTAAATGTCCATCAACTGATTTGTAGGTAGGTAAAATGCGCTATATCCTTACAATGGAATATTACTCAGCCAAAGAAAGAACGCACTGATATGCATGACAACATGAATGAACCCTTCAAAACATTCTGCTAAATGAAAGATGCCAGTCACAAAAGTCCATATATTGTATGGTTCCATTTATGTGCAATGTGCAGAATTATCAAATTCAAAGAGATGGAAAGGACTTTAGTGGCTGTCTAGGACTGGGTTATGGGGGGAAATGAAGAGTAACTACTAACAAGCATATGGTTTCTTTTTGGAGTAATGAAGGTACTCTAAAATCATGGTGATGGTTGTACATCTCTGAGAATATACTAGAAACCAATGAATTGTACACTTTATTTTTCTTAGAGATTTGAGATAGAGCAAGAGAAAGAGCACACAAGAGGGGAGAGGGGCAGAGGCAGAAGCAGACTCTGCACTGGGGAGGGAGCCCAATGTGAGGCTCAGTTGCGATAATGACCTGAGCCAAAGGCAGACGCTTAACCTACCGAGTGACCCAGGCACCTCTGAATTGTATTTTAAATGCGTGAACTGCATGGTATGTGAATTATATCTCAGTGAAGTATATGTATGGCATAAAAGTAACATGCAATCATCACCCATTATACACCAACTCTTCAGTTGAAGAAAGAATCTGACATAATCTTTAGTTTGTTTAGATTTTATTTGAGAGAGAGAAAACATGAGCAGGGTGAGAGCCAGAGGAAGAGGGAAAAAGAGACTCCCCACTGAGCAAGGAGCCCAACTCAGGGCTCAATCCCAGAACCCTGAGATCATGACCTGAACTGAAGGCAGACAGTTAACCAACTGTCACCCAGGAACCCCTAACATAATCTTTGAAAGCCACCCAGGAACCCCTAACATAATCTTTGAAAGCCACCCAGGAACCCCTAACATAATCTTTGAAAGAATTCTGTGCATCACTCCCCAATCCTATCCCTGAAGCTCTCCCTTCATCCCCTATAGAGTTTCACCATTCATATACAAGCTTAGTTTTGCATGTCTTTGAACATAAAAGGAATCACATTGTATTGTACAGTCAGTTCTGCCACAGTGAAACATATGCACCCCTAAAATCACTGAGCTATACAAAAAAATGGTGCCATAAAAACCACAGAGCTTATGGGAGAAAAGAGGTCAGTGATATATATTAATAAAAAAGTAGGAAAAAACCTAAAAGATGGCCCAGTTTTATACATGTTAAATTATTAAGAAATACATATGTAATACAATAAACAGAGCATATCACTTTGAAACCGACCTAAAGTTTGCTTAAAAAGGTAGATGTTGCAAAGGTTGTAACTTATGAGCTACTGTAAAGCAGTGGAAGGAGGATTATCTGAAATCAGACAGAAAATTCTAATACTAGAGGTGGACATGTTGGGGGTGGCTCATACCACACTTATTGAATTGAGGTAGCTGAAAGATGTCTGAAGTGTATGTATTTTGCATATTCCATGCAATTCATCTCAGATAGGTGCAGTTTTTTGCATTCACTCAGTGTTTCTCAAGGACAAAATCACACATAAGCAAATGTGAAATCTGCATTATGCCCCAATTATTCGCTAATACATCAATCACACTGGAATACTTCCACTTTTTCAAAACAAGCATTACAGCAGAATTGCTTTCATTCTTTATGATTCTTCTTTCATAAAGCAACCAAGTTTTTTGTCCATTTTTCTATTACATTGTCTATTTCTTAATAATATATAGCAATTCTTTATATATCATAATAGTACTCACTTATAAAGGATTCACACTGCAGTATCTTCTCCCACTCTGTGGTTTATATTTTCATTTTCTTCATGGTTTATATTGAGGACAAAATTTTTCATTTTAATGTAACTGAATGTAACTTATTGATAACTTATCAATTGTTTCATATGATTTGCAATGTGTTCTAAGCATTCTTTCCATATTCTGAGATCAAAGATATTCTATTCTTCTTCTAAGTTCTAAAGTTTACTTGTTTTTATTATTTTTTTATACTGAGGTAGAATTGTCTTCAGGAGTATAAAGAACCTAGACTATCCTCAGAAGTTCAGTTGCACCAGAGTCACAAAGAGAACCAAGTGACTACAATGAAAATGGCTATAACCACAGATTTGGCCCCCAAAAATCATTATCAAGATAGAAAGTAGTGTAAGAATAATTAATCAAATATTGATCTGTATCATATCTCCCCTGTAAAAAAATAAATTTTTAAAAAATTATTTCCCAAAATTAAACAATTACAACAAATCTGTATTTGTGAATTCACCGACTCACTAAAATTTATTTGTAATCCCAAAATCAATACTCAGTGCTTTACTGGCCATTGCAGATATGCACTTGCAAAGAGTAGAGAAAATTTTGAGTTACCAGATGTGCATGCTCCTAAGATTGAACAGGGCAAGGTTCTTCTTGTTTGTTTTCGTACTGTAAACAAGTATCCTTTTTACAGTCTATTTAGTGTCACGTTTTCATACTTTTATGCTCTTTGTTGGGAATTTTGCTGTTTAAAATGACCGCCCAAGCATAGTGTTGAAGTACTGTCTAGTACTCCTAAATGCAAGAAGAATGGAATGTGCCTTACAGAGATAATAAGTATATTAGAAAAGTTTCATTCAGGTGTGAGCTATAGTATTGTTGGCCATGAGTTCAATGTTAATGAATCAAGAATATATATTTAATAAGAGTCTTTTAAAACAAATACATATAAAACAAGATTATGCATTGATTAATTTAAAGATGTTAACACCAGGGACTTCTAACAACCTAATCCTGTATTTCCCTTAGGATCAATGGTTCAGGATTGGCTAAGTCACTGTTTGAGGTGACTTTAACCAGTAAATAGACTCTAAAGTTGTAGAAAGAAAATTAATGGTACTACTTAGGATTCTGTTAAGCAACAATGTTATAGATACTGTAAGTCCCACATTATTCATACTATGTATCATATTTTTCCACTAGAAAAATGTTAAAATTGTAGATTAACAACAAAAGGTTTGAAAGTAAATACTGTAGGTATTTTAGTGATTTACCACCATCCAGAATCTCCTAGTTTGTCTTCAAGGTCCAGAAAACAGACTTTCTATCTAAATTCTATCTACACTTGATCTAGAAGTGGACTTTATTCCATAAACACAGATATGAAATTTGATAACTCAATTCATAAGCCAGTGACATACAAACCAGAATGAAATGTATTTATTTTAAAAAAGAGATGTCTCTTTTTGTTAACATAAATACTTATATATCCTATTCAGAGAATTTCATTCAACTCCAGTATGGAAGTACTTGGGAAATGAAATTAATAATCAGAAACATGACTGGTAAAGCCTGAACTATAGTCCTGAAGAATATTTAACAATGAGATTAGTCTGATGAACTGTTACTACCCTAGAATAGAAAACATTTCTAGGGATCCCTGGGTGGCGCAGCGGTTTGGCGCCTGCCTTTGGCCCAGGGCGCGATCCTGGAGACCCGGGATCGAATCCCACATCAGGCTCCCGGTGCATGGAGCCTGCTTCTTCCTCCGCCTGTGTCTCTGCCTCTCTCTCTCTCTCTCTCTGTGACTATCATAAATAAATAAAAATTAAAAAAAAAAAAAAGAAAACATTTCTAATAATAATAGAGTATTAAGGGCTAACTAGGCATTGATACAGGAGTTCACTCATGCAGGCCTCACAAAAGCCCTATGAGATAGGTAACACACGATTAGCCTTTTTTTTAAAAAGATTGATTGATTGATTGATTGATTGATTTTAGACAGAGAGAGAGACAGAGAGAGGCAGAGACACAGGAGGAGGGAGAAGCAGGCTCCATGCTGGGAGCTTGACGTGGGACTCGATCCCGGGACTCCAGGATCGCGCCCTGGGCCAAAGGCAGGCCCTAAACCAGAGCCACCCAGGGATCCCCCAATTAAGCCTTTTTGATTAAGAACCTGGGTTTAGAAAGGTTAAGAAACTTGAAAAAGGACAGGCCTTCAAACCTTCACAGGTTTGCCATTGCTCTTTCATTTAGAATAAAATCCAAATTCCTCACTATGCCCAGAAGCCTCTGGGTGAGCTGGCTCCTACTCATATCCCCAGCCTCGTCTCATACCATTCTCCCTTCTTCACACAGTAGGCTCCAGCTACCCATGCACCCATTCTGTCCCTCAAATACAGTAAGTCTTTTCCTACACTCAGGCCTATGCACTTGTTAGTCTGTCTTCCTAGAATACTCTTCTTCCAAATGTTTTGACATCATTCTAATCCTACCAGTTGAATGATACTTCTTCAAAAATATCTTCTTTAAATAATCCATCTGAAGTTCTTGAATATCTTTCATCCCTCTGTTCGTTTAATCTACAGCACTTTATTCAATCTTAAATTACCATGCCGTTACTCATTTACTTGGTTTGTCTATTTCCCCAACAAAATGTAAAAGCTCAGTATGTAGCAGCTTATCTGTCTTATTTCTTGCTATATTCCTTATATCTAGCACAGTGCCTAGCACAAAGTTGGTATGAAGTATTTGTCAAATAAGTGGCTAGAATCAATGATCATTCAGCAGAGATACAGGACAGAAGATTAAAAAATTAAATGAGTAATTGGACAAAGTCAGTGCCTCCTTATCCTTCATGTCATGGTATCCATAGAAAATGGTAATATTTATATAGCACACTAGAATTTTAAAAAAGACTACCTGAAGACATAGGCAACCAGCACAGGGCTCTAGGCATCCCAGGGCCAGCCCAGCTGCTCAGAGATTAAGATACTCATTATCTCATACTGCTTGGAAAACTCTAGATTATAATGGTTAAGATCTCTTCCTACTCTGAAATTCTGATTTTTATGAATTCTTACAAGATATATACAAGGGCACCTAGGTGGCTCAGTCAGTTAAGAAATATATAGACCAAGGAATCCTAATTCTTAGCTATCTAATATTGACTGAAGTCTGTATTTATAAATTATAACTTAATTTATAAATTGTCAATATATAGTCTATAATTAATTCAGTCTTTACCACTTATAATAGCTTTTTTTTTAATGTTTTTTTTTTAATTTTTATTTTTTATTTATTTATGATAGTCACAGAGAGAGAGAGAGAGAGGCAGAGACACAGGCAGAGGGAGAAGCAGGCTCCATGCACCGGGAGCCCGACGTGGGATTCGATCCCGGGTCTCCAGGATCGCGCCCTGGGCCAAAGGCAGGCGCCAAACCGCTGCGCCACCCAGGGATCCCTATAATAGCTTTTTTTAATCCCTAAGACTGATCTGAGAGTAGACTACTAATATAACTTGTGATAGCAAATGTAGCAGGAGATGAGGAAGCTATATATATATATTTTTTAAGATTTTATTTATTTATTCATAGAGACACACAGAGAGAGGCAGAGACACAGGCAGAGGGAGAAGCAGGCTCCATGCAGAGAGCCCGACGTGGGACTTGATCCAGGGTCTCCAGGATCACACCCTGGGGTGCAGGCGGCACTAAACCGCTGAGCCACCGGGGCTGCCCAGGAAGCTATATTTTAAAGGCCACTGTCACAACAAAGATGCCCAATACTCAGTCTAGATAAAGACTCCAAAATTAGTCTGTTTTTCTTTTACATATTATTTATCCCCTTATAATATGCACAACCTACAATGACTTTGTTGACAAACCAGGCTAGCACATGGCCCTGACATTACATAAAGTTCCTGTAACTAAAACAGAATTTATAAGGCCACCCTCCAAGATCATTAACTTTACTCATCAGTTACATCAAAATCTGCGGGTAGATGTACACAGTTTATTTTATGTCAATTATATTTCAATAAACCTGTAAAAAATAAATAAGTCTGAAGGTAATGATCAAAGTTATTATCACTAATAATGTGACATAGAGACACCACATGTCTCTTGATCTAATCACTGAGGACAAAACACCACTCCTGTGATGTTCCTGCCAAAAATGTATAATATTCTATTTATAAGGAAACATCAAAAAGTCCTGAAAGCATGTCCTCTGAAATAAATGGCCTATATTCTTTTTTTTTTTTTTTTTAAATGGCCTATATTCTTAAAAAAAAAAGTCGATGTCATGAAAAACAAAGATTAAGGAATTGTTCTAGATTAAAGGAGACGAAAAAGACACAAAATATAATTCAGGTTCTTACTTTGAAACCTGGACAATAACTTTTTTCCTTTTGTTAATGGAAAAGATGTTAATGGAAAAATCGATGAACTCTGAATAAGGTCTATAGATTATATAAAATATTATATCATTGTTAACTTCCTGATTTTGATAAGCACATTATGAGAGTATTTTTATCTTTACAAAATAAGCACCGAAGCTTTTAGTACTGAAACAAATATTCTGAATATGCATATATATATATATATATCCCTATGTACATGTTATACATATGTAAAAACATACAAATAGGAAGTGGAGAAAGAAGAGAAAAATTTAAAAAAAAAGTTGAGGGTATGTGGGTACATAAAAGGTGGTTTCAAAGAATACATACAAGCTAGGAGGGGAAATGCTGGAGAATTTACCAGTTTCAAACACAGACACAGAATATGAGAAAACATACTACACAATAACATATCACTGATTTTATTACGAGAGGAGAGAAATTTCTTTAACAAACCTTTATCAGGAACAGCATTTTCTTACAAGTTTATAGTTTTTATGGTCTTTTTTTAATAATAGGGAAAATAATGATAAGAAATATATCAAAACACTGAAATCACACATCAATTTTCAAAGGAAAGAAATCCTTTTACTCCGTCATTCGCAAAGCTGCACAAAATAAAGGGCAGAGTTGTAGGGAAAAAAATACAAGACTATGACTTGAAAATTTTTCCTATAATAGAACAAAGTATTGTATCTCATGCAGACAGATACACCAATGGAATTTTGCTGACTGAAGACACATTCTGTGTGTCTGCCTAATTCAGCAGCCTGAAGCCCAGAAAAATATGTTAGAAGAATACAGAGAGGTTACTTTAAAATCAAAAGCACATTCAAGGTATTTTATTGTTCATATTAATATATATATATATAATGCATTTTATCTAGCTCATAAGGCAATAGAAGGAACTGTGTAAATTCAATTCAACAAATATTCATTGAAAGCCTAAATTAATTCTTAGTGTTCAGATTAGTGTTCCTGCTAAAATCTTTAAATGAAAGAAAGGATACAACATAGATGTGAAATGATTACTGTTGGTATTTACTAACATAAAATCAGGAAAAAATTTCCCTATGAGAGAACCATTTTCTCCACTTGCAGTGGCCATTCCAACCAGTTTGTTTCATTGAGGTGAGGTGATGGTGCAGGTTAATAGATCTGGTTAACAGATTTGTGTTTAAGAACAACAGATATGTTAATTTCTAGAGTTTTCCATGTAGTAAGGTACTGAATAGGTATAATAATACAAATACTTTATTGGCATAATAATTTACTATGAGACACAGAATTTAGAGTTATGAGACTAATATGAAAGAAGTGCTTTCCGGATCAACATTACAATGGAAGACTTCCCAAGAGTTTCTTACTGGAATATATATATCATCAAAATACTTGTCTAAATAATTATTTATACCCTTCTTCATTCTGCAAGGAATTTGAGGCAGGAATCTATAACTAGCTTAATTTGGCTTTTTCTTATTATCTACACATCTAAGCTCTTTTACTGGCAGCACATCCTTATTTATCTTTTCAGTATAAATTTCTGTGATGTTTCTTTGAAGTGGAACAGCTCAATCAGTAAGCATCATAGTTAAAATAGAAACCAAATACTATGTTGTTGAGATCTGGTGGTCCATTATTGCAGCTTTAACCTTAAA
This sequence comes from Vulpes vulpes, assembly GCF_048418805.1. Lineage (NCBI taxonomy): Eukaryota > Metazoa > Chordata > Mammalia > Carnivora > Canidae > Vulpes > Vulpes vulpes. The sequence continues at coordinate 57,292,092 of NC_132781.1, forward strand.
TATCTTGTAGCATTTTAACACTTTAATTGTTATTACTACCATAACAATAATTGGAGTTAGTAATGACAACAATAATAAATAATGACTGAAACAATGTAGTTACTTGATTTGTGAAGCTTTACCTCCCAAGAAGGAATCAGAAAAACATACTAAAATGGATACATTCTGGAAAATAAAGTGAAAAAAATTAGACAGAATTAAATTTAATGAGTATAGTTCTCTCTGATTTAAAAGGATATGAAAACTCAGTTCCATGGGTCAAAGATAGTATAAACACATAGAAAATTACCACCAAATTATAGCTTGTGAAATTTTTATCCCATTCTATAAACTTGATTACATATGCCTTTTTAAATTGAGAATTATCAAAAAATAAAATAAAATAAAATAAATTGGGATCTCTGGGTGGCGCAGCGGTTTGGCGCCTGCCTTTGGCCCAGGGCGCGATTCTGGAGACCGGGGATCGAATCCCACATCGGGCTCCCGGTGCATGGAGCCTGCTTCTCCCTCTGCCTGTGTCTCTGCCTCTCTCTCTCTCTGTGGCTATCATAAATAAATAAAAAAATTTTAAAAAATAAAAAATAAAATAAATAAAATAAAATAAATTGAGAATTATCTGCTAATACTCCAACTACTCTACATGTCTTCATCTAATTATATCCATGCCCAGAAAAAGAAAATGTTGTCTACACTATAACGCTTCAGGATGAGTCAGTAAGGAACACAGACTGTAGGTAGTGAAACAATTATTATAGAGGGGAAACAATTAAGTGGAGACAAACCCTTCCTAAAGCAAAAAAATTCTTCTGCTTCTTTATTTAATGTCACTTCGGGTCATCTAAATTTTGCCTTATGATCTAAAATGTATTATCTTAAAATGAGAAGAACAAAGAAATAATTGAAACACTTCGGTTGGGGTTGAATGATGATTTAGTATCAGTATGGTGATGTGCAGGAATTTTCAGATTACTAAACAACAGATAAACAACTGCAAATACCTCAGGGAATAAAAAAGCCAAATGTAAATATGCCAAATTAAGTATTTTTAAGAATGGAAATAAAACCTTAGAAGAGTAAAGTCTGTTCTAATAGTCTTTTTTAAAGTTAATACTAAAGCAATATATATGTATATGTTATTTTAAATAATCTAGTTAAACAAATTGGGAGCTGGCTCTCTTTTTAAGATGGCAGTTAAGGGTAATTTCATTAGAAGGGAACGAATACATATTTGTTTAGTTATATCCAAACATGACTTTTAAGAGTCCATTAACTACCACAGCTACTATGGTAAATTCATGTATATGTGGTGGCAGGAACACATAAAGGCATGATATAGAGAAACAATAATTAGAAAATGAAAAAAAAATATTAAAGTTTCTGTTTCTGTGGAGTTAATTTCTGTTCTCTTCCACCTTTTCACATCTTCTTCCCTCAAGAAGTTTCCAGAACCCAAAGAAATTTATTTGGCAAATATATGTTGAAAAACAAATCAGATATTAATTATCACCATACTGTTTTGTGATTTTTCCCCCCAAAGAAATGGGGAAAGGAGCATAAGAGGAGGAAAGGTAAGGATGGGTTTAGCAAGAAGTCAGTAAAATTTATAAGGAATACCAATGCTGGTTTAGAATATAAATTTCATTAATGAAGACTCTGAGAACTTGTGTATAATTATAGACAAATGTACTAACAATCTTTTGAAACTCCATGGGAGTAAAATAGCCATCAGTGTACTTCATAATCGTAGATTTAAACAGCTTTTCTAACAAGCTGTCTGGGTAATTACTAAGCTATCTAAGAATTACTGTGAACTTTGTACCTTTTTAGTTCACTGACAGATGACTATTTGTTATTAGCTCATGTAATAATAATGTATTAAAATACTTGCTTAATGTACAGAAACATATGTTTGCGTTTAGACTACAATGAACTTTGTTCCCCAGGAATATATTGTGAATAGTCACATAGAAATCTGCACATCGGGGCAGCCTGGGTGGCTCAGCGGTTTAGCGCCGCCTTCAGTCCAGGGTATGGTCCTAGAGACGCAGGATGGAGTCCCACATCGGGGTCCCTGCATGGAATGGAGCCTGCTTCTCCCTCTGCCGGTGTGTGACGCGTGCTCGCTCTCTCTCTCTCTCTCATGAATAAATAAATTAAATCTTAAAAAAAAAAGAAAAGAAAAGAAAAGAAATCTGTGCATTGACAGTAGGGGCAACCAAAGTAGAATCAGTTGCTATTTCTCAGAGTCTCTGATAAATAAAAGTCACTTCATGTCTGGATGCATATTCTAGGGGAGTAATTCTTGATTTGAGAAAAAAATTGTTGCTGTTGTTATGTTAATGTTTTACTTGTGATCATAACTACAGTTGACGAGGAAAGCTTATTAAATTCTCCTTAAGAATTCCTGATCTTTACAAACATGGTTAAGTGTGTTGATCTGATTTTCCAAGAACTCACCTTCAGTAGAGGTAAAGTAACTCAGGAACCAAACCCATGAACTGTTAAAAAATTCTAATTGGGGAGGACATTCTGAAAACTAAAATAAGTTCAATAAAAGAAAAGTTGAGGCATAAAGTATTCTTGAGTCTTTATTGTGTTATTTAGAGCATATAACTAATTCCAGCAGCTTAAAGGAGCCCTCATTTTAAAATATTTATTGATTAGTAATTTAAATGTTACTGGAAACTTCTGCCACACTTTGAAACTCAACTTTTTATTCTATATAACTCCTGAAAATAAAAAATAAAAAAAATAATAATAATAACTCCTGAAAATAGAACCAAGACTGGGACGCCTGGGTGGCTCAGCAGTTGAGTGTCTGACTTTGGCTCAGGGCGTGATCCTAGAGTCCAGGGATGGAGTCCCTGCATCAGACTTCCTGCATGGAGCCTGCTTCTCCCTCTGCCTGTGTCTCTGCCTCGCTCTCTCTGTGTCTCTCATGAATAAATAAATAAAATCTTAAGAAACAAACAAACAAAAGAACCAAGGCTTTTTAATGTAGTGGTTAATTTCAAACCTTATTTTATATGTCTTTTCTTTTGACATTATATAGTAATGTCTTACAACATTTTTCTTAGTCACTAGGTTATAATTCTATTGATTAAGAAAATGAACAGAAAAAAGACGAATGGTAGTTAGCAGAATGGCAACAGTGTGTTTTCAACCAAGAATTACTGGGGGGTAGTTACCACATTAATTAAGTAATCCGTGTTCCTTACAAATAATAGTGAACATAAATACATGAAACCTAGAGTTTTTAGGGGCACTTGGGTGGCTCAGGGAGTTAAACCTCTGCCTTCAGCTCAGGTCATGATCCCAGGATCCTAGGGTCCAGCACCATGTGGAGCTCCCTTCTCAGCAGGGAGTCTGCTTCTCCCTCTGTCTGTCCCTCCATCTCTCTCTGCTCTCTCTCAAATAAATAAATAAAATCTTAAAGGAAAAAGAAACCTAAACTTTTAAATATGGTAAACCTACATATAAGAATATATTGGTACAAATTAGGAATTACATGTCCAATGACTATACAGTTTTTCTTCAAACACGGCCTCACAGAATTACACACAATTAAGAACCTAACTAACACTTTCTGGTGTTGATTAATCAAGAAAACCTCTTTGGAGTGGATGGACTCCAGTTTTGATTTAAAGAAGGAGAAGGAAATAGTGAGCAGATAGGAAGAAAACTATTCCCTATATATTAAACCTTACAGCCTCCCTACTGCAGACAATATATCTCTTTTCTTAGCCATAGGCTACCCACTCACAAGTCTTTACAACATCCATGGTGGTGGTAAGGAACAATTTAATACAACAGCCCGCCCCACAGAAAATTTCCACTCAACTTTAAAGGCTTGTCATATCCGTCCCATCAATTGGTGAAAAGAGATGAAAATGGATTCTCAAGAGCAATAGGCTTAATGCACTACCCCTGAGGTAGTAAACCATCCCACTTACTGTAAATAGTTTTGAAACCTGGTGATATAAGTATAAGATCCATTTCTCATCTGTAAAAGCAAAGGCTAAAGCATATTAACTGCTATGGTTTCAAATCATCAGTAAAGCTAAAATACCAGGAGAGAAAGGTAAAGATCCACTATCTGTGGCTCTGGACTTTAACCCTAGGCAGTGAATTGAACACATGCCAAGTCTAGTTTCGAATTTTAATTTGAGCTATTCCCATACTAACCACATTTTCACTACATATTACTAATTGTATAATCACAAATAAAAGAAATGTAGACATGTAGAACACTGCAAAAGCCAAGCTAGACTTTACAGCTTGAGTCAAGGCTGAAATTAAGTAAAGGCAATCCAGAGTACGCAAGAGGACTCCTTAGTCTATCAAAATGAAAAAGGTTCAAAATAGTGAAGATATAGATATTTAACAACTGTTAACTATATATACACCACCATGTTTTTATATCTCTCATAAGTTCAAATACAATGCTTAAAAGTGACAGCACTTCAGCAAATCATTTTTTAAATTGCTTTGAGACTTTATATATTAAAGATTTATTTTACATTTTAAAAAAAAAATTTTTTTACATTTTTAAAAATTTATTTTTAGATTTTCCATTAGCATTAAAATGGAAATTGTATTGTTATTAATGGTCCATAGTCTCACAGTGTCAATGCCAGTGGAATCATCTCACTGGGTAAAGCCTTCTATTAATATACTATGGGATCAAATATATTGGTTTCTTTAGATCCAATAAGGCACCATTGGAATCATTGCAGTTTATATGTTGTATGATTGTTTGACAGAGTACATGGCAGGCTCTGAGGACCCATGGATTTAGTAAAACTGGAAGCATTTATTTTACTGGTTAACCTAGAGCATATGCTTTCATCAGAAAAAATACAATAGCAGTAAAAGGGACTCGTAAAACCTCTTTTACTAAATTCTGAATCTAAATATTTTTTTCAGCTGCCAAACGATTCTCTGTAAAGGTACATAGATACAACAGCTAGGTGCTGTATGTGAAAACATAACAAATCAAAAGAACAACATTAATATTTCCTCTTTGTGAAGACATTAATATCTTATTATAACACCATATACCTCAGAACATATTTAAATCCTGCACAGATTTTTACCTGGGACCATACCAAGAGTTTCCATTAACCAGTAACAATTATCTAAAAAATGTTTCTGGAGCATGGGCACAAAAAACGGAATTATAATGGGGCCATACATATAAAGGATATAGCAACAGAAGCAACATTACAAGACTTCTTTTAGAGTAAGGATGAAGCCAGTGACTGCTGTTTGTACACTACCATTAGAAAGAGACTGTTCTGCCAGAGGCAGAAAAGTTGGTAAGTGAATGCATCAATACTGAACTCAGTCAGTGTTGCCTTCAAAATGTAATGGCTCATTCAGTACAAACATTAGGAAAAAGCTAATAGAAGGGTTTCCTAGCCAGCTAGATTGAACACAACATGAGGTCCTCCCTTGGTATACACAATGAACAGTGTTTAATTCTGCCTTCTGGTTGCCCAACTTCATGATCTCTGGAATAAAGCGGAGGATAAAAGAGATTCTGGGCTTTGCTTTGTTTTATCAACTTATGGAGCTATAAAAAAAAAAAATGCTGTGAGGTTCTACTTCCTCTACACAGACCAAACATAATCTGGGCAAACGGCATAAATAGCTAATTATAATAGCCTAGGGTACTTGTTATTTTATCCTTGGAATCTTTATTGTTTTGTTATAAATTAAAAATGGTAACACAGAGAGCTAAAGGATGAACTTTTCAAAGTATTAGAGTGTCATTCAGTAACAACAACTAAGCAGTACGTAAAGCCAGGATTCCATTTTTTCCCCTTGAATTTAGAAAGGTTTTTTTTTTTTTCTAAAGGTTTTTAATTCTAAAGTTTTACTGTTACCCAAAGAGGCAATTTGCCCTATTATTGTGTTTCTCAAACTTTAGTGTATGATCACCTGGAAATCTTATTAAAATACAATTTCTGATTCAGTAGGTCTAGAGTGAGGCATACAGTGTACAATTCTAATAAGCTCCCCAGTGATGGCCCTACTGCCAATCCAGAGCACATCTGAGTAGTAAGGGTCTAGCAAACATAGCAGTTTCTCTCTCCCACCAACTCCCACATTTCCATAATCTAAAAAAAATATTTTTAATAACTCAATTTCTCTAGGTTTTAATTTCCTCATTTGTAAAATGAAGAATTCGTATCATCAGGCTTTTGAAAGAAAGCAAAAAGTAGAAGCATTACGATAATAAGATTAAAATGCTTATTACACATTGAAGTTTGGTGATAGAGTACATGGGAGTCTATTATACTATTCTCTCTAGTCATGTATTACGTTTTTAAATCTTCATGATAGAAAGCATTTTAAAGTGTGACCAATCACTAAATTCCCTACAAAAGTTGCTGTATTTTATATATATTGATTTTAATATATTGTGTTAAATTTTTAAAACATCATCCAAAAGGTACAAAGAAACATTTGGGGTGATGAATGTTTTCATTACCTTAACTGCAGTGATGGAGTTACACATACATACACACACACACACACACACACACGTATATACTTGATTAAAAATTACAATGTGATTAAGTTCAGACATGTGTATATATATTTTTTTCAAATAGGTGCAGCTTATTCAAGTGAATTAACTGTACCTCAATAAAGCTGTTTAATAATAATAAAATTTATCTACTCTCAATTTTGTTTATGAAAGACAAAAACAATAGTTTTATGTTCTTAATGGGTAACCACTGCTCCCTATCACTGGGAGTTGAAAGCCAAGGCTGGCCTTTCAGGTCTTCACCTGAAGGATAGCACTATAGTGCCAAGCTAGCCAGTTTTCAGAGAACTAAGACTCCTTTAGTTCTTGAGGATCTTGTCAATGTCGTACTTAACTATCTCCACTAGTAACATGGAGCTGCCATCCCTACCACCTCTAACTCCTCCACTCTCACCTCCTTCACCTCCCTCAACAGTTTTCTTTCTAACCACCTAGGAAAGTTTTTTTTCTTCAAAAAAAAAACCCACACCCTGAAGGATCTAATCCAGCATAAATACTATTTCCTCTGCCAAAAATGTCCTTTTTATCCTTTTTCTGCCATTTAGACTCCTATCTGTCCTTTGTGATCCAGTTCAAAATCTACCACCTTTGTGAAGTCTTTCCTGATGTCCTTAAGCTCTCTCTTCCTTATGCCTGCAATACTCTTTCAAGGTCCTAGGATCCTAACAGAATAGTCTACAAATTTGACCACATACCCCCAGTATACATATACTTCTTTTATTTACATGCACAATGTTCATGTACTGTTATTATTAGCTAATATTTTAACATATAACACACAATTGGGGAAAAAATACAATTAGGGTGAGGCTCATTGTTGCAACAGTAGCCAATTATAAAATGCAAAAATAAAAATTATAAAGACTAGAATTAAATTATAAAGAAACAATCGGATCCCTGAGTGGCTCAGCAGTTTAGCGTCTCCCTTCGGCCCAGGGTGTGATCCTAGAGTCCCAGGATCGAATCCCACATCAGGCTCCCTGCATGGAGCCTGCTTCTCCCTCTGCCTGTGTCTCTGCTTCTCTCTCTGTGTGTGTCTCTCATGAATAAATAAATAAAATCTTTTAAAAAATCACTTAATCTAATGTTTTTGCTGACTTTCTGCCAAACATTATAGATATTGTTTTTCTCCTATACACAGCTAAGAGATCATAGTAAGAATAGAAGTATTATTTGTACCATTTTAACATACACTTGCATTATTCCTCTGACTTTAATCCATGATTTTCTTTACAGATGTTTCTTAGATAACTTGTCCATTTAGTTATATCTAGATAACATAATATACACATACATCTAAACAGGCACACAGACCATACACAAAACAAACCTGGAACTCCCACTGGTCCTTCCCAATAGCTAATACGATAAGTAACAATCCCCTAACACACAAGCCACCAATGTCAATCCCTATTTTAAACACTTGTAAAGTTTGTTATATTGCTTAGGAAAGTATATATTACAACAACCAACTTGGGAAGAGCTTTCCCAACATCTAGTAAAGCTGATGATGTGTATCCTCTCAGATGTGGTAGGCAGCCTCTAAGATGGCCTCCAAAGATCCTACCCTCTGCTATACACACCCTTATGTAATTTCTTCCCCTTGAGTGTGGACTGGACTTATTCCTACTGAGCAGAATATGGTAGAAGTGATGAGATTCCAAGATTAGATTACAAATACACTGTGGCTTCCACCATGGGTTCCCTCTCTCAATCACTTGCTCATTCACTCTGTAGGAAGCCAGCTGCCATATTGTGAGCTGCCCTGTGGAGGTCCTATGTAGGGAGAAACTGATGTCTCTGGCCAAAAGCCAGTGAGGACTTGAGGCCTGCCAACAGCCATAAGAGTGAGCAGAGAAGCGAATCCTCCCCCAGGTGAGCTTCAAGATGACTGTAGGCCCACTGCCACCTGACTGTAATATTGTGAGACACTCTAACCCTGAGCCACCCAGTTAAGTTGTACATAGATGCTTACCCCAGAGAAACTAGGAGATGATAAATATTTGCTGCTTTAAACTGGTAAGTTTTGGGGTGATTTATTACACAGTAATTGATAACTGAGTTCAAAAAGGTTATGTACAGGAATATTTATAATAGCACTTTATTATGTAAAAAAATTAAAGCAATTTAAACATTCACCATGAAGAAAAATATTTTTTTAATATTTATTTATTTATTCATGAGAGACACACAGAGAGAAAGAGAGAGAGAGAGGCAGAGACATAGGCAGAGGGAGAAGCAGGCTCTTCACTGCTTCTCCTGGAGCCTGATGCAGAACTCCATCCCAGATCCCGGGTCACGACCTGAATCAAAGGCAGCCGCCCAATTGCTGAGCCACCCAGGTGTACCAACCATCAAGAAAATTAAAAAAGAACAGGCATACAATGAAAAACTATACAGCAGAAAAAAATGGATGATGCTGAAAATTCTTAAATTGATGCTGAGTGGGGAAAAAAGCAAATTGTAGAAAGTAAGAACAGTATGGAAACAATTTTATAAGGTTCAAAACCTACAACAATAAAAAATCATGTGAAGAATAAACCCCAAATCCAGTGTGGGGAGAAAGGAGAAAAAGAAAGAGGGATGAGGAACACCTGGGTAGCTCAATGGATTAAGCGGCTGCCTTTGGCTCAGGTCATGATCCCAGGGTTATCAGGCTTCCTGCTCAACAGGGAATCTGTCTCTCTCTCTCCCTCTGCCCCTCCACCCACTCATGCTCACTCTCTCTCAAATAAATAAACTATTTTTAGAAAAAGAGAAAGAGATGGGATTAGGAAAGGGTACACAGAAGCTTTCAAATTGTATCTATAATTTTTTTTTAAAGGTGTCATTTATTTATTTGACTGAGAGAGACAGAGAGAGCGAGCACAAGCAGAGGGAGCAGAAGGAAGAAGGCAAGGAAGAAGCAGGCTCCCCAGTGAGGGGGAGCTTTATGTGGGGCTTGATCCTAGGACCCTGGGCCAAACCATGACCTGAGCCAAACAAACTGGTGCCCCTGGATATGTAATATTTTATTTCTTAAACTACATGCCACATACACATGGATGTTTGCATGTTATGTATACTTTTTATATTGTCTGAAATCTTTTGTATTAAAAAATTATAAAGATACTGGAATGAAAATGAATTGACTAAATAAATAACATTTAACCACACACACATAAAAATAAAGTACATACAATGAAATGGATAAATTTAAATAGCTTTGATAGTTTCTTCTCTATTCCAATGAATTTGGGAATATATCCCACATAAGACCACTACTTATGTACTATATATAATGCTTAGCATACTATATCAATTATCTATTTAGATGCATATCTCCTCTCCTAGGACATGAGCAACTTCAAGGCCCAGAAAAAGCATTAAGTAAATGTTTGCAGAATAAATTAATGGTATGAACAGTGCTTATATGGGTTTCATTTTCCTAACTTAATATCTGTTTATTTCCAAATAAACTGACCATAGTTTGATCTCCATAGGAAACAACTAATGACCTAAGAAAAATTAACTTGGCAAAGCTGCATCTACTGTTGTTCATTAACTAATATTAATAATCATCCACATTCATTAAAAATGTTGGCACAAGGTTCAGTCTTCCTCTCCATCCCAAGTCGTGCCATTAGGCTGGCTTCAGGAATCATATAAGAAATTTAACCAACATATTATTAGCCTTACAGTTCTCTAACCTCTTTAAAATCAATAATCTTTAGCTCCATTTCACTTTGACTCGCCGACTCCCAAGGCTACATCCTGGACTTTATCATTCATCACCCAGAACTTCTCGACTTCTGAAGTAAAATACAAATGTCTCATTCTATGATCACAGCCACTAACACTGCCAGGCCCCTCACTCCCTTTCTCCCACCCTACCTGTTCCTCAACCTAGTTAATTTAAACAATCCTCAAATCCCTCCATTTTCATCTGGTCTATTAAACTACTATCCACAATGGATTCTATGGTTGAACATCCTAACTATGCTTACAACAGAGCCCCATAATCCACTTCATTCCTATCGTTTTCTCCCATCTGCCAAGAAAAAGCCCCCAAGCATAAAATAATGTTACAATCTACACTAATTTCCTGGAGAAATCACAAGTGGTCCTGCTTGTACTGTTTCAGAATCAGCCTCCAAACTCACCTGAGCCCTCAACAATCAATTCTTTTGATTATCCGTGGCCAGGTCACACTTTTATTCTCTTCAGTAACTATTCTAGGCCTTCATCACTACCCTCAAACTCTTATGTCACGCCAGTCCAACTTTTACTCACAATCTTTCCTCCTTCATCAAAAAAAATTAATCCATATGATATACTTTCCCTCGGCTTTCCAATTCCACCTTATAAATTTCTCTAAATTCTTCTTCATATCTCACATTATCTCCAGACTTAAAAAACATAATGTCCACCATCTAATGAAAGTCAACTCCATCTGTGCTCTTAACTCTATTCTTCTGTCCTCTTCTAATACCCTGTTCCTCTATTCATCCCTGTTCTACTCTGTCCTTGCCACAGACCCTCCTACCACTCCAACCTAATATATTTAAATCCTGAGCCAATTAAAAAAAAAAAATCTTTGACCTTGCATCATTTTCTAATTACCATTCAATTCCTCTCTTCTTTTCATTCAAATGTCACCATTCCACTGACACAATTTATGGTAAGGACATCTTACTTCAGTTTCATCTCCACAGTGGAAATCATTTTCCTTTCTTTGCAACTCTATCTTCTTAGTTTTCACTCTACTACACTATCTTGGTTTCCTTGTACTTCGTGATGACCATTAGTTCTTGGCCTCCAGTCTGTTCTCCTCCATGGTGACATTCCCTGAGATCCTCCCTGATCTCACCCACACCTATATTTTCCATAGTAAGGTAAAGATCTCTTAATCCCCATTTACAGCTCAGATGTCCTCCCTAAGAAAGAAATATTCAAACTTCTCTATCAGTGGACCACGTACATTGAGCCCTCCCATAGGCACCACAAACTCAACATAGTCAAAATGTATCTTCCTTTCAAGGCTGAGATCAGCAGAAAAGAGTAGGTTAGCTCCAGGGGCCAGTCCCTCCACAGAAATATTGAAAAAATAAGCAAAAATGTTCAGAATCTGACTTTTCAGAACTCTAAAATAATCAAAGGTTTAAAGCAAACAGGCAAACACTGAAACAAAACAAAACAAAACAAAACAAAACAGTGTTAAAACAGCAGGAAACCTTCACAGCACTTTTGTACTTTCCCTTGCCCTACCTCCCAACCTAGCTCCATGGTGACCTCAAAAGCAGCAGCCTGTGTTCTGAGTGAGACGCTGGTCCTTAGTTCTGGAGACAGTAAAGCAGATCTTATTCTCAGAGAAATGTTGTATTGGTTTTGACTGATGTAAGGTGCTTATCTTTTGCCTAACTCAGAAATCACTCAGGGTGCAAAAGGAGACATTCCTTTAAAATAAATAAATAGAGCCGCCTGGGTGGCTCAGTCAGTTGAGCATCTATCTGCCTTCTCAGGTTGTGATCCTGGAATCCTAAGATTGTGCCCTGTGTCAGGCTCCCTGATCAGCAGGGAGTCTGCTTCTCCCTTCCCCTCTACAACCTGCCCCACCGCCCCCCCATGCTCTCTCCCTCTCTCTCCCTCTCAAATAAATAAATAAAATCCTTTTTAAAAATGTAAAAATAGATAAATAAATGTTTTTTTAATTGTAAGCAAAAGGAAGAAGCTGCTGTCAGCTAGAGCAAAAGATTATAGTTGAGGCAAACAATAAAGCACTGAAAGCCTGGGGAACAAAGCTGGAAAGCAAGGTTCTTGGGAAATCAGGGCATTTAAAAGACCACATATATTATGCAATTTACAAAGTCAAATGAATGTTCACATCAGGACACATGCTTGGAGACTTAACAATACCTAACCTAAGCTTTGACCTGTGGTTGATTTCTAGGCTCAGTACAAGAGAGTAAAGACTAAAACGTGGTTGCAAATGACCTAGCTGTTAGCAAACACTGGGAAATGTTACCTTTTTCTTCTTGTTTTTTCTCCTTTATTTTTATTAAAAAAATTTTTTTGGATCCTGGCATTCAAAGAAATCACCATTGAAACACTAGCTGAATATAGTCTAAGTGAACATAGACTTCAGAAAGCATACATGACAAATACAGATGGTTACAAAAACAGTCCTTTAAACATCCATAAACAAATAAAAGCCGAAGTCCACAGTAAGCAACAACTTAAGACAGAAAAATGTGATTTCCAGTGATATATAATACACTATTCAAAATGCCCAGTTTTTAACAACAACAAAAAAAGACAAAGCAAGCAAAGAAACAGTCCATTCTACAAGAAACAGAAACTGTGCCTGAGGAAGCACATTTTTTAAATAAAAAAATATTTAGGGGATCCCTGGGTGGCACAGCGGTTTGGCGCCTGCCTTTGGCCCAGGGCGCGTTCCTGGAGACCCGGGATCGAATCCCACGTCTGGCTCCCGGTGCATGGAGCCTGCTTCTCCCTCTGCCTATGTCTCTGCCTCTCTCTCTCTCTCTCTCTCTCTGACTATCATAAATAAATAAAATTTAAAAAAAAATAAAAAAAATAAAAAAAATAAAAAAATATTTAAATATTTTAAATAAAGTCTTAAATATGCTTGAAGAGTTAAAGCAAACTATGAACAAAGGGCTAAAAAAAAGGCAAAAAAAGTCTCAACAAAAAAGAATATCAATAGAGGCAAAAATTATTAAAAGAAACCAAGCAGAAATTTCAGGGCTGAAAAATACAATAACTAGAATGAAAAATTCACATGAAGGTTTCAATAGCACATGTGAGCAGACATAGGAATCTCTGAACTCGAAGGCAGGTCAATTAAAATTATCTAGTCTAAGAAGAAAATGAAAAGAGCCCAAGAGAGACCTGTGGAACACTATCAAGCATATGAATATAGACATAATGAAAATCCAAAAAGAAAAGAAAAGAAAATCCCAGAAAGAGACAAAGAATACTTGAAGAAATAATGGCACAAAATACCCAAAATTTGATAAAAGACATGAAGCTACACACCCAAGAAGTTCAATAAGCTCCAAGAAAAATAAGTGCACACTAAGACAATTATCAAATAGTTGAAAGACAAAGAGAATCCTGAAAACAGCAAAAGAAGTGAATCATTACATAGAAGGGATCCTCAATAAGATTAATAGCCAAATTCTTATCAGAAACGATGCTGGCTAGAAGGTAGTATGATGACATATTTAAAGTGCTGCAGGAGAAAAAGTGCCAACTAAGAATTCTGTATCTGTTAAAATTAGCTTTCAAAAATGAGAAAGAGGGACGCCTGGGTGGCTCAGTGGTTGAGCATCTGCCTTCGGCTTAGGGCATGATCCCGGGATCAGGATCCAGTCCCACATCAGGCTCCCTGTGAGGAGCCTGCTTCTCCCTCTGGCTGTGTCTCTGCCTCTCTCTCTGTATCTCTGATGAATAAGTAAATAAAACCTTTAAAATAAAAATGAGAAAAAAACTAAGGCATTCCAAGGCAAACATAAGTGAAAGGATTTCATCATTAATAAATCTGCCCTACAGAAATGCTAAAAGGAGCCCTTCAAGCTGAAATGAAAAGACACTAGACAGTAACCAGAAGACATATGAAGAAACAAAATTTCAGTAAAGGTAACTACATAGATAAATATAAAAACCAATATCAATGTATTTTGGCTTGTAACTCCTCTGTTTTCTGTACGATTTAAAAGACATATTTAAAAAATTGTAAATATTTCAAAGAGTACACAACGTATAAAGATGTAGTTTATGACAATAACAACATAAAGGAGGGAGATGGAATGCTACAGGAATTCAGTTTTTGTATGCTACTCAAATTAGGTTGACATCAATTTAAACAACATTGTTATAAATTTAGGATATTAACTGTAATCTCTAAATTTAGGATATTAACTGTAATCTATAAATTTAGGATATTAACTGTAACCACTAAAAAAATATCTAAAAAGTATAAATGAAAGGAAAGGAGAAGAGAGTCCAAACAGTACATTACAAAAAAAAATCAAACACAAAAGAAGGAGATAATGGAATGAGAAACAAAAAAATTAGAAGACATACTTTAAAAAAATATACTAAAACTTGCAAGATACAGCAAAAGCAGTGCTCAGAGGAACAATATAGCTGTAGACACCTATATCAAAAAAAGAAGAAAGATCTCAAATCAATAACCTAACTTTATACTTTAAGGAACTAGGAAAAAAAACAACAAACAAAATCCAACACTAGCCAAAAGGAAGAAATAATAAAGTGGAGATTTAAAAATGGAGACTAGAGGGGCACTGTCAGTTGAGCAGCCAACTCTTGGTTGTGGCTCAGGTCCTGGTCTGGGGTCATGGGATCAAGCCCCACGTAGGGCTCCATGCTCAACATGAAGTGTTCTTGATAGTCTCTCCTCTTTTCCCCCTGCACCTCCCACTCATGCTCTCTCTCTCTAAAATAAAAATAAAAAATAAAATAAAAAGAAATGGATAATAGAAAAACAATATAATTAA
The DNA here is from genome assembly GCF_048418805.1 of Vulpes vulpes. NCBI lineage: Eukaryota > Metazoa > Chordata > Mammalia > Carnivora > Canidae > Vulpes > Vulpes vulpes. The sequence continues at coordinate 57,307,170 of NC_132781.1, forward strand.
GGAAACCAAATTTTCATTCTTTAAAAAGATCAACTAAATTGACAGATTTTAACTAGACTAAAACCAGAGTGAATATTCAATTAAATAGAGATAAAAAGGATTACTGTACACTAACAGATCACCTAGAAAAAAAATATATTCCTTAAAACAAATTAACTAAACAGATTCAAAAAGAAAAAAAAAAAGTCTGAATAGATCTATAACAAGTGAAGAGATTGAATAAGTAATAAAAAAAATTTCCAACAGGGGATTCAGTTGGTTAAAAGCATCTGCCTTCGATTTCAGTCATGATCCTAGGGTTCTGGGATTGAGCCCCCTATCAAGCTCTCTGCTCAGCAGAGAGTCTGCTTCTCTCTCTCCCTCTGCTCCTCTACCCCTGCTCTTGTGCTCTCTCTCTCTCTCTCTCCCTCTGCTCTCTCTCACTCTCTCTCAAATAAATAAAATCTTTAAAAAAAATTGTTTTTCCCAACAAAAAAAGGCCAGGACAAGATGGCTTCAGTGTTGAATTCCATCAAATGTTTAAAGAATTAACACCAATCCTCAAACCCTTCCAAAAATATCAGAAAAGGAAGGGACATTTCTTTGAGGAAAGTGTTATTGTGATGCCAAAGTCAAAGTTACACACAGAAAAAAAACAAACTACATACCAATATCTTTTTATGAATGTCGATGCAAAAATCTTTAACAAAATATTAGCAAACATTGGGCAGCCCAGGTGGCTCAGCAGTTTAGTGCCACCGCCGGCCCAGGGCCTGATTCTGGAAACCCAGGATCAAGTCCCATGTCAGGCTCCCTGCATGGAGCCTGCTTCTCCCTCTGCCTGTGTCTCTGCCTCTCTGTGCGTCTCTCATGAATAAATAAATAAAATATTTTTAAAAAAGCATTTTATTTTAAAAAAAATACATCTGACAAAATCCAAAACCATTTCATAATAAAAATATTTGGAAAACTAGGAATAGAAGGTAACTTGTCAAAATGATAAAGGGTATTTATGAAAACCAACAAGTAATAAATATTCAATAGTGAAAGACTGAAAACATTCCCTTTAAAATCAAGAACAAGACAAGGATGCCCAGTTTCATCATGACTATTCATCAATGTGTTGGAAGTTCTAGCCACATCAATGAGGCAAAAGAAAAAATAAGAGGCATCCAAACTAGGAACGCCTGGGTGGCTCAGCAACTGAGCATCTGCCTTTGGCTCAGATCCTGATCCCTGGGATTCAGGATCAATTCCTGCATCAGGCTCCTTGCGGGGACCCTGCTTCTCCCTCTGCCTATGTCTCTGCCTCTCTCTTTCTCTGCGTGTCTCTCATGAATAAATAAAATATTTAGAAAAAAAAAAGGGGTTATCCAAACTGGAAGAGAAGAAGTAAAATTATTATTACTCTTCTATGACATGATGTTATGTATGGAAAATTCCAAAGAATCCAAGTTACACACACACACACACACACACAAAACCACACAAAAAATGACTATAGCCAATAAATAAATTCAGCAAAATTACAGGGTACAAGACTGGCATGCAAAAAAAAAAAAAACTGGTTGTGTTTCCATATACCAGCAATGAACAACCCATACATACAATTAAGAAAACAATTCCATTTACAATAGCATTCAAAATAATAAAATATCTAGGAATAAATATAACCAGGGAGGTGAAAGAGAGTACACTTAAAACTATAAAATATTGGGATCCCTGGGTGGCACAGTGGTTTGGCGCCTGCCCTTGGCCCAGGGCGCGATCCTGGAGACCCGGGATCGAATCCCATGTCGGGCTCCCAGTGCATGGAGCCTGCTTCTCCCTCTGCCTGTGTCTCTGCCTCTCTCTCTCTCTCTGTGACTATCATAAATAAATTAAAAAAAAAAAAAACTATAAAATATTGCCGAAAGAAATTAAAAACTTAAAAAATGGAAATATATCCCATGTTCATGGATTAGAAAAATTAATATTAAGATGGCAATACTATCCAAAGCAACATACAAATTTAATACAATCCCTATCATACTTTTTTGTAGGAAGAGAAAAATTAATCCTTAAATTCATATGAAATTTCCAGGAGCTCTGCATAGTCAAAACGGTCTTGAAAAAGAACAAGGTTAAAGAACTTCCCTACTTCAAAATTTACTACAAAGCTACAGTAATCAAAAGACTATAGTAATGGAATAAGGACAGACTTACGGATTACTGGAATAGAATTGAGAGGTCAGAAATAAACCTATATATCTATTGCCAATGTTTTGTTTTGTTTTTTTTAAGATTTATTTACTCAGAGAGTCCTGATAACTCAGTTAAGCCTCCAGCTCATGATTTTGGTTCAGGTCACAATTTCGGGATCCTAGGATGCAGCCCCACATTGGGGTCTGGACTCAGTGGGAAGTCTGCTTGGGGATTTCTCTTCCTATGCCTTGGCCCCTCCCTCTCCCAGCTCATGTGCTCTCTTCCTCCAAGATTAATTATTCATTTTAGAGAGAGAGAGGGAAAGAGAGCATCTCATGCAGACTCCTTGCTGAGCACAGAGCCCAATGTGGGGCTGGATCTCATGACCCTGAAATCATGACCTGAGCCAAAAGCCAAGAGTCAGATGTTCAACTCACTAAGCCACCCAGGTGCCCCTAGCCAACTGATTTTTGACAAAGATGCCAGGACCATTCCATGGGGGGAAAGAAAAGTCTCTTCAATAAATGATGCTGGGGCAACTGAATATCCACATCCCAAAGAACAAAGTTGGACAACTACCTCATACTATATACAAAAATTAACTCAATCAACCATTAAATATAAGAGCTAAAACCATAAAACTCTTAGAAGAAAATATAGTGGTCTTCATGTCCTTGGATTTGGCAACAAATTCTTAGATATGATCCAAAAGCAAATGTAATAAAAGGAAAAATTGATAAACTAGATTTCACCAATATAAAGAACTTTGCACATCAAAGCACATTTCCAAGAATATATAATAATAAGCCACAGAATACATTTGCAGGAGAAAATATTTACAAATCATATTCCTGGCAAGAAGAGTCTAATATGTACATATATAAAGAAAAACTCTGAAAATTCAACAATAAATACAAGCTACCCAAATAGAAGATGGGGGAAAGATTTGAATAGCCATTTCTCCAAAGAGGATGTGTAAACGGCCAAAAAGCATAAAAAGATTTCCAATATCAGTAGTTATTAGAGAAATGCAAATCATCAAAACCACCTAGTAGGTTGGTTATATTTTTTTAATAGAAAATAACAATGTTGGTGAGAAACTAGAAGCCCCACACAATGCTAATACAAATGTAAAACAATGAACTCACTGTGAAGAATAGTTTGGTGTTTCCTCAAAAAGTTAGACATAGAATTATCACATGATCCAGCAATTCCGTTCCTAGGTATATACCCAAAAGAACTGAAAACATGTACTCAAACAAACACCTGTTCACAAATGTTCACAGTATTCACAAGAGCTATTCACAACAGTCAAAAACCAGAAACAACCCATATGTTATAAAGTGGTGAATGGACAAATTGTGGTATAACCACAAAATGGAATATTATGACCATTAAAAGGAATGAAGTATTGATACATGTCACAACATGGAAGAAACATGAAAACATGGCTAAGTGAAAGTCAGTTACAAATGAACACATATTGCATATAGCTGGCCCTTGAACAATGGAGGGAATTAGGGGCACCAACACCCTGTGCAGTTGAAAATCCACATATTACCTTTTGATAGCCCCAAAACTTAATTACTAATAGTCTACTGTTGTCCAGAAGCCTCAATAGTCAATTAACACATACTATGTATGGAATATGTATTATATACCATATTGTTACAATAAAGATAGAGAAAATGTTATTAAGAAAATCATAAGAAGGACGCCTGGGTGGCTCAGCGCTTAGGCGTCTGCCTTCGGCTCAGGGCATGATCCTGGAATCTGGGTTCAAGTCGCACATCGGATTCCCTGCATGGAGCCTGTTTGCTTCTCCCTCTGCCTGTGTCTCTGCCTCTGTGTCTCTCATGAATAAATAAATAAAATCTTTAAAAAAGAAATCATAAGAAAGAGAAAATACATTTTCAGTACTATACTGTAAAAAAAAAAAAACTGTCTATAAGTGGACCTGCACAGTTCAAACTTTTGTTGTTCAAGGGTCAACCATAATTTCAGATATATGAGATATCCAGAATAGAGACAAAAAGCACACCAGTGGTTGCTGGTGGTAGAGGGGAGGGAGAAATAGAATGTGACTGCTTAATATATATGGGTGATTACCTTTTGAGGTGATGAAAATGTTTTGGAACTAGAGAGAAGTGGTTGCACAACAATGTAAATGTACTAAGAATCAAGGAATTATATACTTCACAATGGTTAATTATGGTTATATGAATTGCACCTGAAGATGTATTTTTAAAAAACTCATCTCAAGCAAATGAAACAAACATACACTGCCGATATATAAGCTAGTAGAAGCATTCTGGAAAATAATCTTCTATTATCTAGCAGAACTGATAATGAACATATCCTATGACCCTGCAATTCGACTTTACTAAGTCTCTCAGCTGATGACAACCACTCACCTGGTCACCGACTAGAAACTAACAAATATCCATGTATTCCCCTCCCTCACATACTATACTCAGTTCATTCCAACAAATTGACATTGTTTGCTACCGTGTGCTAGCAGACCCAATGATAAACAACACATAATATCTCTGCCTCATAGAGTTCACAATTTACTAAAGGCAGTATAAAATTAGACACATAATTAAAATACAGTGCCACAAGCAAAGTAAGAAGGGAAAAAACAGGCTGCTATTGGAGGACGCGAGATAGGCAACTAACACTAACTTGGGGAAGTTCCAAAAAGTTTCCTGGAAGAAGGACATCCAGCCTAAGTTCTTAAAGATACATAGGAGGAGTCAAACAAGTGAGGAGAGACCCAAAAAAAAAAAAAAAAATCCTAACCAATCACCTCATCCTTACTTTTCTTTAGTTTTATTAAAACCATTGTTCCCGGGCATCCCCGGTGGCGCAGCGGTTTAGCGCCGCCTGCAGCCCGGGGTCTGATCCTGGAGAGCCAGGATCGAGTCCCGCGTCAGGCTCTCTGCATGGAGCCCGCTTCTCCCTCGCCTGTGTCTCTGCCTCTCAGTCTCTCTCTCTCTCTCTGAATAAATAGATTAAAAAAAAAATTGTTCCCTCTTTTTAAAAAAAAAAATTTTTTTTTAAGATTTTATTTATTTATTCATAGAGACGCAGAGAGAGAGAGAGAGGCAGAGACAGAAGCAGGCACCATGCAGAGAGCCTGACGTGCGACTCGATCCAGGGTCTCCAGGATCACGCCCTGGGCTACAGGCGGCGCTAAACCACTGCGCCACCGGGGCTGCCGATTGTTCCCTCTTTTTTAATCCCTACAATTATCCACTAGAAGCACACACATTATCACTGACCTGAGTAAGTCTTCTAACCAATAGGTTCCTTCTAGTAGTTGCCAAAGTGAATTACGTAAAAAAATTCTGATCATATCACTCTCTTGCTTAAATCCATCAGTACCCAAAATACAGAATAAAATCCTACTTCCCATCAGAATTAAAGGCTCATTGGTGTGATCCGTCTCCTCTCCTCCCTCTTCTTACTTGATGATTCAGCTTATATTTATCTACATATATCACTCTATTTCTCACCAGAAAGCACTTGCTTTATATTACTGATGCCTTACTAATGTTACTAACATATAATGAGTCCTCAATACATGTTTCTTGAAGAAATAAATGAACAGATTAAATAACAGCAACAACTGTGATTTATTAAGCACCGATGATATACCAGAAACCACATTAGGTGCTGTGTACACATTCACCTCTAATTCTCGCAACCACCTTGAAAGCTAGGTATTAGTAGCCTCACATCAAGAAAAAGATCATTAAGGCTCAGGAAACATTAGGTAACTTGCCAAGGTTACGAATCAATTAAGTAGCAGCTCCAGAAGTGGGACTTAGATCAGTTGGATTCTAAAACTAGTATTTTTCTACTGCATCAAGCTGCTTCCCAAACTACTCTTAAATATTCTATCTCTTCATATATTAGTGCATCTTATTATTTATAAACTGCCTTCCCCAATGTGAACATCAATTAGAACTGTCTGACTCTAATTGTGTTATGTGTTAAGATGTGCCAAATGTTGCTTTAGGAATACTAACCCAGTTCCCAAAACATAGAAGTGACAAAGAACTAACAATTATTAATAGCCCAATCATTTCAATAAAACAATCGCTGTCAATCATCTGTCTAAAATGAGGAAAAAAGCAAAGTTTTTATTTTGTATGACAAGGTTGAAAATCACCTTACCATTTCTTAATTCTTCATGTTATATATATTTTAGTTTGCTTGAATGAAAAACACACTCCTTATCATAAACATGTAACTGCCCTCAGGAGGCAGATAGTGAAGAAAGATCCAATTTGAATTAGGCAGTACATCCTTCATATGTACTTAGAGGTTAATATTTGATTTCTCATGTATCCACCATCTACTGCCCTACTATAACACACACTGTACAAGCAGACACAACATGAGCTCTATTATCACACTAGGTCCCCCAGTTATCCAGTCTGCTAGCACGAAGGCCTCACATGCTTATATTCCTTACCCCAAAATAAAACATTCTCCAAAAACTTATGACCCAGCAGAATTAAAAATTCAAACTGTTACAAATGTAAAGGCTAAGCAATGGTAACAAAGCTTCAAACATTAAATGGAAAGGAAGAAAAGTAGGTAGAAAAGGAGAAAAGAAAATTAGCAAATATAGCAAATATTCAGTGCCTACTATATACCAAGCACTGTACTAGATATTTTACATAAATAATTTCATTTAATAATAAGTTGCTAATGTTGCTTGAATATTGAGAAAAACATGATTTTACATCCCAATTTTGCTAAAATTAGTCCTGAGAGGGAAGGTAACATGTAAGGAGAGCAACCTTGCTTGTTGTTCTTTCATTATTTGCACCATTTTAATGGGATTTTTCTATTAATCTTTGACAAACCATGAAATTTTATATTTTCACCATGACCAACCCATGAAATTTACCAACTTTGTCCATGATTCATACCAGGTCATAGTTATAATGTTTGCTACGCATTTTAGCTAAATAACCAATGAAACTTCTCCCTTTGGACAGAATGAAAAATCTGCCTATAATTAAAGCAGGAATTGTTAACTACAAGCAGTTAAAGTTTACAGCATTGTTTGACAGTTGCAAAGATAAGCCAGTAAAAAGCCTGAGATGCTGTGTCTACCTGTACTTCCCACACATTTGAACAACAGTGTGATATCTCTTAGCATCATAAAATCAATCTCAGATTAGGTAATGAAATATGCACCAGCCTTTTCCCAGAACCTTTGACAAATCACACACAATCCTAAATCTTCATAAATCATGATTAAAGACAAGTATATCATCACCAACGCATATATCTTCCCAAGCCTGACCCAGAGACTAATGAGAAAAGGCCTAAACTATCTCATCTGATTAATTAATTCAAAATGTCTGCTGTTATTCAAATGTGAGGCTGGTATTATTTGAATAACACTTGACAGCAGTGCCTGAAGATATCATTTCTGATTTGTGAAGCTGCCGCTGCATAACTGATGATAGTTTATGAAAATGTTCCAATGAAGCTGCTTTTCTTGGCACAACTGTGAAAGATTTGCCAAAGAGGTGGTTCTTTTTTTGTCAGCAGTTGATGTTGCTAATATTGTCAAATATTTCCAAAATACATAGTCTCTAGAGTCTTTTCTCCTTAAACATTGCCACAATAGCAGCTTTTCCACCTTCCAACTTTGATTCGCCTGAACACAGAATTGCCTTACAGAAGCCCTCTCTCCTTTCTAAGAATCTAAACAGCGCCTTCCCCAGGAATTCACAGTCCCTCCAACTAGCAATTTTTTACAAAAAGAACTTTGACACTGTGCTAGACTGAGCTTGAGGGACATTTTTCCCCTCAAACTGAGTATTATTCCTTCCTTACAGAATGTCAGAAGGAAGACCATAGTGGTGCCTGGCTCATCAGTATAGCATGTGACTGACTCTTGATCTCCAGGTCGTGAGTTCAAGCCCCATGTTAGGTGCAGAGTTTTGAAAAAGGCAGTGGAAAAAAAAAAAAAGAAAAAGGCAGTGGGAAAAGAAGACCATAAAAAATATCTTAAGGTGGGAATACCTGGGTGGCTCAGTGGTTTAGCTCCTGCCTTCAGCCCAGGGCGTGATCCTGGAGTCCCGGGATCGAGTCCCACATTGGGCTCCCTGCATGGAGCCTCCTTCTCCCTCTGCCTGTGTCTCTGCCTCTCTCTGTCTCTCATGAATAAATATATAAAATAAAATCACTTAGATGATTTAAAAAATATATATAAGTTCTTTTTTCTTTAATTGAAAAGCAAAAAATAAATATTTTAAAAGCCTAAATACTGTTTTCCCCTTCAAGAAAACAACAACATTACAGCTATATGGTCGAAATGGGGCTAAGAGAACCTCAGAATCAACATTATTTATGTTCTGATCCACTTTTTATTTTGGAGAGTTTTCAATAGTTTATACTAGATATGCCAATATCAGAGCATACCACCAGCAGGTTCTCCAACTGATAGGCCTTAATGTTATTTCTTAATTCAAATTTTCGTCTTTGCTATTCCAGTGAAGAGCACTAAGACTCCTCAAAGATATGTTAAATACCTTGCAATGTGCATCTCCTTACCATTCAATTTCTTCTTCCCTGCCACTTAAAACCCACTTGCGGGATCCCTGGGTGGCGCAGCGGTTTGGCGCCTGCCTTTGGCCCAGGGCGCGATCCTGGAGACCCGGGATCAAATCCCACGTCGGGGTCCCGGTGCATGGAGCCTGCTTCTTCCTCTGCCTGTGTCTCTGCCTCTCTCTCTCTCTCTCACTGTGTGCCTATCCTAAATAAATAAAAATTTAAAAAAAAAAAACCCACTTGCTTCTAGAAACCTTCTCCATTTACAAACCCTCTCTATTTCCTCTTCTATTCAGTACATTCCATCTTTCAATACTGTGAAACCAACATTAATACGTAACATATGTGATGACAACATAGCACAAATTATATCAACTTGATTAAACGGGCCAATTCTGCTTTTATTTATTTTTTTTTTTGTTTTTTGTTTTTTGTTTTTTTTTCAATTCTGCTTTTAAAAGCACACTTAAGTACTAAAACTGAATAAGACCTTAGAAATCACCTAGTCCAACTCTTATTTTGTAAATAATCACTCTATTTCCTCAGACTCCAGGAAGCTTATGCTAGATCTGTGTGGCCAAAGTGCATCTGTCGAACTCTCCCCTTTTGCTTTGATGCATACAGTCAAGAATGATTATAGGATCTACTTTACAAACCCAAAGTTGTCTTAACTTTGAAGACGATTCAGCAGAACATCGTATTTATATAGGTACTTAACAAATCCTCCCAGAGGACCACAATAATGGCTTAAGGATGTATTGTTACCTTCAGGAGTAGCATAATAAAAATCTACTTCTTTTCAGGTAATTACTCCATACAAATACTGTACACAAAGATAAAATAATGAATTAGGACAAGTGTTAATTTTATATGTAGTTTACTTCTCAAAAGGTGACACATAAATCCATGGATCCCTGGCGTTCCCTGTGACCCTTTCAGGAGTCCACAAAGTCAAAACTATTTTTACAGTACTAAAAGGTGGGCAGCCGGGTGGCTCAGCGGTTTAGCGTCGCCTTCGGCCCAGGGACTGATCCTGAAGACCTGGGATCGAGTCCCACGTCGGGCTCCCTGCATGGAGCCTGCTTCTCCCTCTGCCTGTGTCTCTGCCACGCTCTCGCGCTCTCTCTCTCATTAATAAATAAAATTTTTAAAAAATGCTAAATGGTTATTGCCCTTTTTTTACTATATTGACATTTGCACTGATGGTACACAAGCACAGGTAGATGAAACTCCTAGTGCCCCAAGCAAGGAATGGCATCAAACTACACTAGCCGTCACTGTATTCTCTACCACCAGGCACTTAAGTTAAAACAAAAACAAAAACTGGGATGCCTGGGTGGGTCAGTGGTTGAGCGCCTGCCTTCAGCTCAAGGTGTGATCCCGGTCAGGGAATCAAGTCCCACTTCGGGCTCCCTGCGAGGACTCCGCTTCTCCCTCTATGTCTCTGCCTCTCTCTCTCTGTGTCTCTTATGAATAAATAAATTCTTTTAAAAAATAAAATCAAGCAAAAAACTCAACCAGTTTCACTTCAGAATGTCCTTGATGAAAGAATAAAAATTATTCATTTAATTACACCTTGAATTTAAAAAAAAATAATTACACCTTGAGTACGTCTTTTTAATATTCTGTGTGACAAAACAGGAATTATACATAAAACACTGTTGCTACATGAGAAAAAGCACTAGCACAACTGAGTTTCACCTGAACTAGCTGCTTGAAAAACAAATGACTTACAAACTATGGTTATTGGGCAGCCCGGGTGGCTCAGCGGTTTAGAGCTGCCTTCAGCCCAGGGCCTGATCCTGGAGACCCGGGATCGAGTCCCATGTCAGGCTCCCTGCATGAAGCCTGCTACTCCCTCTGCCTGTGTCTCTGCCTCTCTGTCTCTCTGTTTCTCATGAGTAAATAAATAAAATCTTTAAAAAAAAGAAAAAAAAACAAATAAAAAACTATGGTTATTTCAATTTAGATATTTGGCATTTTTTTGGAAAATGAATTTCAGGAAAATAACTACAGTTTCTACAGTTTTTGGTGCTAGTAATAAAATTAGAGCTTCAAGAAAAAAAAATTAGAATTTTGAAATACTGTGTTGTGTCCACCACTGTATGACAGCTTCCCAATACTTAAAAACTTTTCTGATAAATTTGTGTAATATTAATAAATGTAATTGTTTTTTATCTTAGGTAATGAAATGTGTTAACATTTGGAAGACAAACATAACTCAGTGAACCAGTATTTTCCAAATGATCAAGACATGATGTTATAATGGGGGTGCGCGGGTGGCTCAGTGGTTGAGTGTCTGCTTTTGACTCAGGTCATGATCCTGGAGTCTTGGAATTGAGTCCCTCTGCCTATGTCTCTGCCTCTCTCTGTCTCTCATGAATAAATAAATAAAATCTTTAAAAATTTTAAATTTTTAAATTAAAAAAAAATCATACATGGGTAGAAGAGCCATCAATGTGCAAACCAGACCAACAGATTTTAATGAAACAGAGTAGGAAAGTTTTTTAATGTGGCTTCAGATTCCACATTTGAACTAACCTTTAAGAAACTACCACTTGTCGGGAAGTCTGGGTGGCTAAGCGGTTTGGCACCTGCCTACATCCCAGGGCATGATCCTGGCATCCGGGGAATGAGTCCCACATGGGGCTCCCTGCATGGAGCCTACTTCTTCCTCTGCCTGTGTCTCTCCCTTTCTCACGCTCTCTCTCTGTCTCTCTCTCTCTCTCTCTGTCTCTCTCTCTCTGTGTCTCTTGTGAATGAATAAATAAAATCTTAAAAAAAAAAACATACATAATGATTGGAAATGGCTATTAAAATACTCTTCCCTTTTCCAACTATATATCTGCATGAAGTCAAGTATCACTTCATATACATCAACCATATAACTAGGACTGAATCAAAAACAGAAATGAGAATCCAGGGCAGCCCAGGTGGCTCAGCAGTCTAGTGCTGCCTTCAGCCCAGGCCCTGATCCTGGAGATCCGGGATCGGGTCCCGCATCGGGCTCCTTGTATGGAGCCTGCATCTCCCTCTGCCTGTGTCTCTGCCTCTCTCTCTCTCTCTCTGTGTGTGTGTGTCTTTCATGAATAAATAAATAAAATCTTAAAAAAGAAAGAAAGAAAGAAAGAAAGAAAGAAAGAAAGAAAGAAAGAAAGAAAACGAGAATCCAGTTGTCTTCTATTTTGCCTGATATTAAAAAGATTTTCAAAAATGTAAAATACTGCCATTCTTCTTACCATTTTGTTTTGGAAAATGCTGTTTAGGATAACATACATATAACATATAAAGAGCTGATTATTACAATTTTTTGTTATGTAACAAGTTTATGGGGTGCCTGACTGGCTCAGTCAGTAGAGCATAGGACTCTTGATCTTGGGGTTGTAAGTGGGAGACCCAGACTGGATATAGGGATCACTTTAAAATAAAAAAATAAAAAATAAAACAATAATAAAGTAACAAGTTTAAAATTTGTAAAGTAACTTAGTAAATTTTTTTTAAGATTTTTATTTCTGTATACATGAGAGACAGAGAGAGGCAGAGACACAGGCAGAGGCAGAAGCAGGCTCCATGCAGAAAGCCAGATGTGGGACTCAATCCCAGAACTCTGGGATCACACCCTAAGCCAAAGGCTCAACTGCTGAGTCACCCAGGCATACTATCTTAGTAAATATTTTTAAAAATTGTTTCCATTTCTAATACAACATATAATGACAGATATAAAAATCCACTTAAAAATTCTTTTAAGGGATCCCTGGGTGGCGCAGCGGTTTGGCGCCTGCCTTTGGCCCAGGGCGCGATCCTGGAGACCCAGGATCGAATCCCACATCGGGCTCCCGGTGCATGGAGCCTGCTTCTCCCTCTGCCTATGTCTTTGCCTCTCTCTCTCTCTCTCTCTCTCTCCATGTGTGTGACTATCATAAATAAATAAAAATTTAAAAAAAAAATTCTTTTAAAAGTGTAAGAGGATCCCAAGATCAAAAAGCTTGAGAATTACTGACATGGATATTTTCCTCAAAAATCTTCATTTAGGAAAGCTTAACATATTAAATACAGTTTCCTACCCAAGAAATCATTCACTTAATTTATATACAAAAGAACTGCATATATCTTTTTTTTTAAGATTTTATTTATTTATTCATTAGAGACACACACAGAGAGGCAGAGACACAGCAGAGGGAGAAGCAGACTCCCCGCAAGAAGCCCGATGATGCAGGACTTGGTCCCGGACCCCGGGGATCATGCCCTGAGACAAAGGCAGATGCTCAACTGCTGAGCTACCCAGGCATCCCATGAACTGCGTATATCTTAAAGGAATTCTATCATGAAGCAAAACTTGAATCCCTAATAAAGCACCAGGGAGCAAAGAAGCTGCCAATAAGACAAATTCCCTTCCTCACAAGAAGCTTATACTACACCTAGAGTGTAAACCAATACTTTTTTTTATTCCGGGTCAACATATGCTAATTGTCAGATAAGTCCCTTAACAATCCACATACCAAATTTCAGATTTCCCTCTTCTAATTCCCTCTCCTTTTTTTTCCAGGTGTACCAGGACCTAAGTCTCATTGCTAGCTTACTCTTCCCTTTCATGCAATTGTTCTATTTCATATTCCTGATCTTTTTCCCTCAATACAACCAAACATTCACTAGACTCTTGAGATCAATGGTGCTCTGAGTGTTTGTAGAACCACTGGTAAGAAAGTAAATCCATTAGGCTTCCAAGAATAAAGTGGATTGCAATCACAAGTTGGGACAAAATATGAGTTAAAAAAAAAAAAGTCAGGGGTGCCTGGATGGCTCAGTCAGTTGAGCTTCAGCTCAGGTCACGGATGGGATCCATCCCCAGTAGGGCTCCCTGCTTAGCAGGGAGTCTGCTTCTCGCTCTCCTCCTGCCCCTCCCCCTGCCTGTGCATGCACACTCTGGAGCGCTCTATAGTTATAAATAATAAATAAATAAAATCTTAAATAAAAAAGTCAACCTCTACAAAGTAAACAGTTCTTAAACTGAGGACCATAGTCTGCATGACGGATCCATAATAATTTTCAAGGTATCTATAAACTCCCTACAATTATATTCAAACTTACACGAGTAGGTGTGGTTTTTTTTTTTAGAAAGTGGGCAATGGATTCACTGCTTTCATCACATTCATAATAGAAACTATAACCAAAAAAGATTTAAAACTGCTTTACAGCTTTCTGGAGTACCACAGCATAGGTATTTGTAAAAGGCAAATATGACTTATTAACCACTAGATGGAAGAAATAACATATTTGAATTATATGGCTTTTTAAGAAAAGACAAAACAGGAATAAATATTCAAATATGGGAGTAATATTCAAATAGTTGTAAGCTTTCCATGTTTTAATAATTTTTATGAAGCAAAATATTCAGCAATTAGTTTATTACTAGCAAATGAGATTTAGATATACCTCAACCAAAGAGCTACTATCTAAATCACCACTTAGTATGCACCAAACTCACTCGTCCTTTGAAATGGTGGTCTGATTATTAGAAAATCCATGACATAATTATATGCAATGGCTTTTCATTATAAATATTTAGAGTTCTGTTTTTTAACTATTTCAAATTGCTCCATAGGTTACAGTCAAAAGAACAAGGGAATACAAAATACGATTTCCCATATTTTTACACCTGATGAGCCACAAACGATCCTTGGCTTGTTCAAAACAGGAAATAAATAGTTGAACAATGACAGTACAGATAAGTTATATAATTAAAACTAAGTGTAAAGGACAAAATCTATAGCAGTTGAGTAAATGAAACCTTACTATATTGTGTTCCCAATCATAAAAATTTTAAAACTAGCATTCATTTCAATAACTCATAATCATAGTACATTTTTATTTAATGTTAAGGTTAATCTTTGGACGAGTCAAATCCATGTGACCAATCTGTCACCTTTGAAGATAATTATTTAATGTATCATTAACTTAAACAGAGATTTTTGTACCTTATAGATAGAAAACTCAGTCATGAAACTGTACAGTCTAAAACGAATATAAATCAATCATTATGACAAAGGAACTTATTTGATAGTCAAAATGAACAAAATATTCTGTGTCAGCAAAATGTCTCTTGTCAAAATCTACTCTTTAACATTTCACTACACTATACTAAAACAAATGTCCTTCCCAACTCTATAGAGAAACAAGTATTAAATCATCATAATTCAAAACTACTATTTGAAAACACAAAATTTTTCCTAGTTATGAAATAGATTGCTTATCATCATACCTAGTTATAAAGTAAAAACTCCAAAGGTGATTATTTAACTCCAAGCATGTTAACAGGAGTTTTACCACAGATTTTTCTTTTTTTAGCATAAATATTATCATTAACGATAGTAATGGGAGAAATAATAATATATATAAATTACTTTTACATGTAATTTGCATATAAATTACTTAAGATCCAGGTAAGTAGCTATGGCGGTTTTCTTATATTGTATGTGGTTATTACAGTTAAGATAAATTTCTACATAAAGGATTAGAAGAATATAATATCAGATTTAAAATATTCAGCAGAAAAAAAATAAATAATAAAAATAAAATAAAATAAAATAAAATATTCAGCAGAGGGGTGCCTGGCTGACTCAGTCAGTAGAACATGTGATTCTTGATCTCCTGGTAGTGAGTTCAAGCCACTGGACATAGAGCTTACTTTAAAAAAAGTAAATAAGTAAATAAATAAAATTCTCAGCAGATACGTATCAGATAATGTGTGAAGAACACATTTACTTGTTTAAAATAAGTTATTGAAAAAAATAAAATAATAAGTTATTGAGCACGTTCTGTATGCTTAAAAAAGAAGAAAAAAAAAAAAAAAAGACCATCCTTGCCCTCTAGGAGCTTATAGTGTCCTAGAGAATAGAAACCAAAAAAAAAAAAAAAAAGTCCTTCCATTCCTAAATGAATCTTTGTTGCATACTACTATCAGTATTAACTTAGCCCAATTTTAGCCAATGAACTTCAATGACCCAGAAAACATCAAGATTTCCTAATTATAGTAAGAGTAAGCCCTTCTAAGTATAGATAACTAAAATCTTCCATTATTTTCCCTACTAGATCATAATTTAATACTCTCTCCTTTATCTTATAACCCAGATAGATGCTTCTTTTTTTTTTTTTTTTCTCAGAGCTTGCTAGCTCAATAATCAAGTAGAGATTTTGTACACTCCATGTTTTATTCGGAAGTTTAAAAATCAACAAACAAAATTAGGGATAACTGAAAATGGCAGCACAAGTCCCAAGTTTAAAAGACTACACATATTTTTCAGTTGTCTTGGAATCTGTCTCTAAAAGAGCTGCAATAAAATAACACACACACATAAAATTCTTAAATTCATGGAAAAATCCTAGAATGATTTGTACCCATCTCCTTTGACTTGTTTCCTGCCCTTAAATAATGTGGGATCTCAGTTCACCAGTGACTATATTATCAAATATCAGGGAGGGTTTTATAAGAACTAATTTCTTTAAAATAAAAACAACTTTAAATTGTCATTTATTAGAACCTGTAACCAGGTTCAAAGTCTACAAATAATCTGTTTCTAGAGCCTCCATAAAGAGGATCACTATAGGATTATCAAATTAAAAATAAGGCTATATTATTTCATTGAATGGATTTTTTTAAGATGGTTAAAAACTGCAACCTTCACAGTAGCTGTCAAAGATCCCATGTCTAGAAAACCAGGCAGGGGTAACAGAATATCTAAACTAACAGTGGAAAGAGAGGAATAGTGACTTCTCTATATTTCTTTTTGCACTATAATTATATCTTCACCTATGAGTTCTAAAAACAAAATATAAAAATAGGCTTAAGTCAATCTACCATAACTGTCCCTGAAAAACAAACCTCTGCAAATGATCAGCAAGAGCAACTCTAAGGAATGATCTAAAACTCTAATATCCTAAGGTTCCAAGAACCATTTCATATCTTAGAACAAAAGCTTTAACCTATGAAAAATGTACAGTGTATTTCTAACTAAAAATTGAAACTTTTTGCAAAACGGTATTTTTCTTATAGCATGTAGTTTCCCCTAAAAGGCGATAAACTCTTTATTCTTGCTTTGTGCCTTAAGACATAATCTGCTTTTATCCTTTAGCAAAATATGAACCAGCTACTAGGCTGACAATGCCAAGAACCATGACAAAATGGATTATTAATGAGAAACTGAACTCCAGAACTCTATTAATTTATGTCTTCCTGTCGGATCCAAAAGATATATCAGCCTTCTCACTCAAAAGAAAAAAATGCCAACACTGTACTTTGTTTTAAAGTTCTCCACAGATGAAGAATTCATTATCCAAAGTACAGTTCTGTTATTTCAGGCTTTCTTGTAGAATAAAGAATCTTTATCAAATGGCTAAGAAAGCTGCTGACAAGTGCAAGTACCTTGCAAAATATATTTACGTCAAACATTCACTGAGAAAAACGGGGGAGGGACAGAAAAAAGGTGAAAGCCCCTGCAACACTCCTGGCCCCATCCTATGCCAGCCGTCTTTAAAAAACTAAGCCCTTTTGATTCTAGTTACAAAATGGTAAGCAGCATTAATACAACTGCATGTTTGTGGGCTTTTTTAATTCCTAATTACACTAATTATTCTGACATGAAGGGAAATGATCTAACAAGTGAAGAGAAGAATGTGTGATTTCTTTATGCATAAACAACAATGTTTAAGTGACATAAAATATCCTTTTAAGCTTTCATAAAAAAAATCTATCTAATCTATGCTTATCATAATATTTATGAAATAAAAAAAAACAGAGAGGAAAAATTGCTATAATGTACTCTGTGTGACCTCTGCTTTCTACAGAGAATGAAAACAGCCTTTTGCTTTTCAATCCCCATCAAAGTGGAGTAAAAGGAGGGACAGCGTTCCCGTGCTCACTGCCATTAATCATTGCTTTCTTCAAGCAAGTGCGTATTAATTTCTGTCATCCCAAACATCATCGAGTATTGTTACAGCACCGTTCACTCCTCATTCACCACCAGTTGTTACCAGTTTCCCTACACTGAGCAGAGACAGGGTGAATCGTGTGGATTTCAGTGTTAGAGGCCTTTATCCCTGGGGTGCTGACACCAATTAAGCCATTTCAAGAAGAAATGAGAACAGGCCCAGCCCTTCCATGTAACAAGAGCTTGCACCTAGCTTTGGCAGGTTGCCATTTCTCTAGCTTCACAATATAGAAATACTCTTCTCCACATCCTTTTGAATGATTCAGGCTGTTTATATGTAATCGGAAACAATATCTTTTTGTTCATTTCTTCAAGGTTCAAACTTAGTGCCCAACATAACCTAACACAAAAGACTTGGGTAATCTAGATGGTCTTCTAGAAAGATGAATGCTATTATTTACAGAATCATTAAATTCAGGTTAGGAAACAAAAATATATAATCTCTTTAATTCTGTAATAAAAATTTTTTAAAAAGGCCTTTCAAACAAAAATTAGAATATGAAAGCTACTGCTTTTCTCAAGCTGGGTTAATTGAAGATAAACCATTTTATTCCATTAGTTCAATTTTAAGTACTGCATTTGCTGAAAGAATTCATATTCACAGGAATATAAAACAGATAGTTCTATCATTAGTGGCAGAGTTTGTGTTCATTTTAAAGAAGCTTATTATCAACACTGTATTGACATTTGCTTTCCTTTGGAGTCTTTGGGTCAGGCACTAAAAGCTATGCTTTGTAAAAGGTTACCTC
>NC_132781.1:57330647-57430647 GCF_048418805.1 Vulpes vulpes
ATGATAATCAGTCAAAAAAAGAATTGGTTTAATACTAGAAACTATAACATTATTAGCTTGATTATACCAAAAGGAAGAAATGTTTCCTTCATTGAACACAGAATGTCATTTATCTAGGTAAATCAAAATCAGTTCATGTAATACATTAACAGAAAAGAATTTAGGTTTATAGAGTCCATCATTTCATTTTCAGAGATTCCCTTTCTATACGTGATCACAGTCAAAAGGTCAAGAACCAAGAAGTCAGTAAGTTCCTAAGGATAGCCTCAATATCACATCACTCCTCTAACAAGTGGTGAACAAGAGGAAATTCAGCCACATCCAACACCCACATCCCATACACAGTTAAAAGAATTTCCTTCATTTTTTTTCCTCCACTGATTCCAACAAAGAAATATGAGAAAAACTGGAGGGTTCTCACTTATTTGAATAACAAGTGAAAATCTAAAAATATCTTCACTGCATGTTATTACCAACTGTATCACTGGGTTTTATAGTGACAGCCCTGTGCTATAATTTCTGGGAAAACCTCTACATAAAGCTCCATAAACCCAACCATTCCTGTAATGTATCGCCTTATCTAGCACACAATCATTTCAAACACAACTTTTCATGTTAGCATAATTTGTTGAAAAATAGTAATAAATACATCCATGAAGCCAGAGAAATCATTGCACAATCTATTGTAACTTGTTCTTACCAATACTGACAGTTAATCCTAAAGCGAAGATCCAATGTAAAAGAAAAATAAAATATTCCAATATGACTGGATTTAATTAAGGATATTCATTATACGCATACCTTTTAATGGACAAATGCTCCCGATCAACATTATAAATAATCTGGGCCAACTGCAGAGTAATGTCTGTGAACAATTATCACAAAACTATACATGGATAGCTGTCAGTTGGTGGAAGAGTTCTTGCTTTCATAATAAATATAAAATCAATTTCCTGTTCTAGTTCCTATTCCAAGTTGAAAATGATATATCTGACTATGAATTCCAACTACCTTCATCCTTAGTATGTACGTGGTTTTTTTTTTTTTTTGAGAAGTGTGGGGAAAAAGAAACTTATGAGACCACCTGAGTCAATTCTTCTTCATTTGAAGACACTAAGATAGTAAAAGTTTCTACATAACATCACATATAAGCTTGCCATTCCATTTACACATATATTTTTAAATGCACTGATTTCCCCCCATCAAATGTCAGTCAAGTATTTCTGGGGTCCCTCTCAGTAACTTCTCTATAAATTCCTATATGCAAGGCTTTTGTACATTTGAAAGCCTGTAAACACCTCTTATGTAAAAAAAATAATATGCAATTTCAAAAGCTTTTTGTTCCCATTTCAATCAAAAATAACTTCATACGCTTTAAATGAAATTTTGCAAGTAATCATAGACTAATGAGGATTCATTGATTTAACTAGTTCAGGGAGAAGGGAATGAGAATTTAAAGTAAGCAAGTTATTTCATTTAGAAGACCAGCTAATATGCAGGTACACTAAGTCCTCTTTACCGAGAAATGTAACCAGGACTTTTGTCTCAGGAGAGACTCTCATTGCCCTCTCTGTGTGCACATTCCTAACTCCCATTAACATTAACAGGCACCATACATGCACACGGAGGAGATGCCAGCCTTGGTAGTGTGTATGCATGGCAGCTGTGGTGACTAAATAATCCATATGGCTCTGAAGAGAAGTTATGGTTTACTAGGTCTAGAGTCACAGCCACAGTAGTGGAATTCAGGCACTAGAACCAAGCCTCAGTATAAATGCTTTATCCAAACACTCTCCTATCTAACCACAGCCTGGTAGCAGTTAGGGCAGGGTCTGGCAATTCTACTTCTAGCAATGGTTTATAGAGGTAAAACAAAGTTCCATGTTTAAGGAAATCTTAAATTCTTCATAGGCCCAGAGAAGTTCTGTCCTCCTCCCAGACCATTACTCCAATTCCAATATTCATTCATACATCTCCCCACAAAATATAGAAAATCACATAGTAGCTTTATAGAGAGAAAAATCAAAGGTCTGGCTTAAACCACTACAGTTAGCAAAATCAGAATCAAGTATAAAACTCACTTCAACATGAAAATTAAGAAATGCAGCGATCTTATGACAACACATACATGCTGAAATATAAATTCCACAGGTGTGTAAAGTACAGAGTATAACCACTAATTCTAATTGTTCCTGCTTTCAGGTTTAAAGTCTCAGTCTTAGTGCTCATTTAATATAGTTTTCTAAAGCCCAAGGCAACAACTTACTCCTTTTTTCCCTACTCAAGAAAATATTCTTGTGAAGTTCAGTTTAGTGAAGACATTGCTGCACAAACACACGCAAGTTTACACTCTGAAAAAAGATGATAACAGTTTATTAGCCATGTTGCTGAAATTAGGCTTTAGGAAAAAAAAGACTAGACGAAACAAAATTCCTAGTATACTTTCATACAGAGAGATTACAATAAAAACTGCCTATTTGTATCTCCAATTAGGTCAATTAATATTCAGAAAAATTCTGTAACACCACATTTAAATAATCATAAGGTAGGGGGAAATATACCAATGTTCTAGAAGCTTCTCTAGACCTTTCAATCAATTTTATTTATATGCAAAACCAAGAGAAACTCAAAAAAAAAAAAAAAAAAAAACACAAAGCTCCTCCTGATGCTAAAGCTCTCAATTTACTGACAGGCAAATGGCTTCATGCTGCCACTTAATCTCATTTCTTGCATAATGCCCTCTAATTAGCATATCAAAGTGAATTAATACTTCTAGGGCATTAGCAATGGGGAAATCTGCTCCAGGCTCACAATAGCAGTTAAGAGAGAGCCAAGAAATCCTCAAAAACACCACAAACCACTTTGCATTGCAAAACTGTTCAATTTATTTATCCTCTCTCTCTAAACACTTTTACCGCACACTGTTTTACTACTGTTCACCAAACAAAATGATAATTGCCAAAGTTACCAGCATCTGTAATGCCTGTTAAGAATCTTAATTTAGATTATGTTGCAGATAATTTCTATATACAACCATTTGTTCTATTATAAATGTTAATATGGAGAAGACAGTGGAAATGTTGACATTCTCAATTAGTTAATTTGAATTTGAAATAAAATTTTATGGTATTTTAAAATTTATGAATTTTTTAATGTAAAAAGCCACCTGCTGGACTCTGATGCCTATGAAATGTGCTTTGAAAACTGATGTATCACATAAAACAAAACACACACAAAAAATCATTTTGCCGTAACATATGTTGAGTCTCCCAAATAATGGTTTAAACATCGTGAGGAATCATCACCATTAAAAGGATTACATTGTATTCTTCATTAATATGATCACACAAAAAGGGCTATTGTTCAAAATAGCTTAACATTTTTAAAGCAGTTAAACTCAAGAAAAAATACAAAACTTTTAACAATTATTTTTATCCAAAACTAATTTTAATTGTCTTCAGTCCTAATCAGCTACTATCATGTAGTCAGTCCATTAAAAAAAAAAAAAAAAAAAACCTATGCCAGTTCAACTTAACATTCTATCACACCATTTTTTGCTTAGAGATACACTCCAATTTAGTACCAAAGCAAACTACCATTACCATCAAAAACTACAAACATATTATATTTATGGAATACATTGTTAAAAAAATAAAGAGATTCTGGTTACTATTCTACCTACAAAGGCAATAATTAGAATTAAGTTTGGAGATTACTGAAATTTACTTGAATATGTTCTGTGTCTGAGGAAGGCATAAAGAGATGCTTTATTTTTTCAGTGACTCGCTCAAGCATTGCTTATTAATTTATTTGCTAAATATAACAACACTATCACTTAGCTGTGATAGCAATTTGTTTGATTAACTTCTGTAACAGTGTAAGAAAATCTGATAGCCAGGTCTGGAAAACTTCCACCAACTTACACTACAGTGATGTAAATTACTTCACTACCTACTCAAAAGACTCAAATGGCCTACTGAAGTAGAGCAAATGCTTGAAAAGGTCAACATGGGGGGGGGGAAGGCGCAAGCTTTGTTAGTCAGTTACTACCTAAATCATGCTGATCACACTGATAAATGGCTAAAACACAAGCCTGCTGAGAAAACAAATAAAACATTATTCTTATAGTGTCAATATTGAAATAAATACCTAAAGATGTCCACATGTACATGAATAGAGAAAATATAGTCTAAAATCTTCATTTAACTTTATGTGTTTGTGCTGATGTTTTAAGTATTTATTCTGAATAGATACCTCAAAGTTACGAGTATAAAATAAAATGACTGATTTAGGGTGTGGTTCATGAAATGCGGTTTCAATTCTTTATGACCATACTTCATATAACAGAACTTCATCCTGTACAATGCCACCATAAAATATCAAAATATAAATAATCCAAGTTAAACTTAAATCTGTCTTGGAAGAAGCCTTTCACAAAATTTATAAATTGAAATCTAGAAGTACAAGTGAAATTAATTAAAAGGGAAAGGATTATAGTATGAAGGACGTACACAGATATATTTTATGAAAGCCGGTGAAACACTACACTCTTTAGGGCAAATCAGGGCTTCCTTTGCCATTGTATTAATACACTTCTGCTTAGGAATTAAATTATGTAAATTAATAAAATAACATAGTAAAGTCCCAAGCAAATGACCAAAACTACATAAATCTGTAATAAAATGAACTCCACTAAAACTGAGGCATGAAAGAATTACTTGCACAGATCAAGTTAGCACTGACAAGAGATTCAATATATTTTTATTGGGAATTTAAAAAGAGAGTTGTAAGATATCCCCACATTTTTAAGATAATATAATACTTGATACTGTAGATCATGAAGTTCTAAACCAGTATGGTAGTAGGATTTTTTTCTAGATATTCGATGAATATAATGCGTGTATTGTCTTAAAAAGATGAGAAAGGAAGAGTAAAAAAGTTAGAAAAACACCACCCTTTTACATCCTCCCTCAATACCACCTTAAAAACTATAATGAGTTATACAAATCTATAAAAATAAAAGAAAATTGATAAAAACATTCTTAAATTGTTTTAAGGAAAAATTTGTGATAAAGCAATATAATTTATGACACTTCTAAGATATACTGACTTTAGACTTTTTCCTGTTTATTTAATATTTCCAATGTAAACAAAATGTAACATGTCTAAAATTGATATGAAATTTTAAATGTTAAAAGTCCATTACAATTTGCTTCAAAATAATTTTGAAAGGGTGAGAGTTACAAAGAAAACAAGATTGGCCAAGTGTTGCCAACTGCTGAAAGTAGGCAATTAGTTCATGGGAGTTCGAGTGTTTTCTTAGCTCTACATGTTTTTTATGTTTCCAGTTGTCCATAAGAAAAAGTTTTTAAAAAACAGAAAATAAGTTCATTAAAACACAAAAATGAATCATGTGTGGAATGGTGCATTTGCTTTTAAAAGTCTAGGACAAATAATGATAACTATATTGGACATACTGCAAGAGCAACTTAAATGAATATATGCAATATATACAATAGCATTTAGTCCCATACATAACAGTTTTCATCTTTCCTGTTAAATTTTCACTTTGTGAAATATTTGGTTTTTATACACTGGGAATTAAAGAATTACATGGCACTGTACAAAGAAAAAGAGCAAATTTAATATTGAAGCATAAAAAAAAGAAGACAGAAAAAAAGAAGACTCTAATGAGTTTCTAAGCCTGTAGGGTCAGAATTAAATAGAGGTGTTCACTGAGAGTACTGCTCTATCCCTCTGAAACCTCGTCATACTGATGGCACCAAAGATAAAAGATTTAATCATATATATCACATTCTAAATGCATACAAAAACTCATATAACAAGCTACATTCTTGATTCAGTTTTGATATCTAAAATTCCTATGACTTGTTTTTTGCTGGGGGGGGGGGGGGGGGGCGGTTCCTTTAAAAGTAAAACATTTTTAATAGTCATTTCTTCTCCTTAAACATAAAAAATACTTCAACCAGCCCAACCAGCCAAGCAGGCCTTTCTCTTCCCCTGCGGACACCTCCTGCAGTAGAGAAGTTCATTAAGTTTTATGATCTTCCCAAGTCAGTCCTGCTTATAAGCCTCACAAAGGCCACAAATCTGGCAAACCATCATGTATGCCATTAGACATTACTAGTAAATGAATGCTATTTAGGGTTTGTGGTGGCAATAAATCAGAGTTTGGTTGGCAGCTATCAACATAGAGTATTTTAACCTACCATTTAGAAAGGAAAAGGTTGTGTTGTTTTTTTTAAAATACAAAACATTTTTTTCACAATATGATTCAGATTATATACGAAAATGTTGGATTTTTCATTAGAATCTTTTTAAGTGCATTTATTTCTCAAAAAGAACCATTTTCTTCATTTGAACTCTCATAAATAAAGGCTTTGGAAAGAAGGCAAATTTGTGAGGATGGACTATTTCACAAAGGAAAGTACTTCAACAATTAAGATTAAGGTGGCCAAAAAGATGCGAGGGAATGCACCAAAATAAGTATGTAGATGAGGAGACCCTGGAGAACCAGGGATATTAAATAAGACAAAGATCGTAAAATATGGCTAAAAAAAGTCATCAAGGGGAAAATCTAAACATATCAACAACTACCTCGCTGGTTGCTTAGTTAGTTGAAAATAGACAAATTAAAAAAAATAGACAAATATGTTGATTTTAAAGCCTATAACTCTTTAGTTGCTTTCAAAA
The DNA here is from genome assembly GCF_048418805.1 of Vulpes vulpes. NCBI lineage: Eukaryota > Metazoa > Chordata > Mammalia > Carnivora > Canidae > Vulpes > Vulpes vulpes. The sequence goes on from NC_132781.1 coordinate 57,337,362, forward strand.
TGCATAAATGTTACAACTCAATGAAAGATGACATTTCTACCCAAAGATAATTGTACGATGAATTTTACAAAAGAATACAGTTTCAAGAAATAGCAAGCATCTCATAGTAAAAGTATACTTTCCCTACCTCTGAACAAGAAAATAATATAATTGTGGTAGATTACCCATTTACCTGTCAGAAAGGAAAAATATCTTTTCATATGTGGTGGAAGAGAAAAAAAGAGGTTTTCCAAACTAAATCCCTCATGTGCATCAGAACTGGCTGTGTTCACTGCCTGATCAGGAACCTCAAAATCTACTGGCAGATCTATAAATACATGGAATTCTTTTTAAATGATTTTGTCTTATTTTAGGAAAAGCACAACTGAAATGACATTATCCCTTGAAGTGACAGTTTTTCCCCCCACCTCCCCACTAGTCAACCCCCTACCCCTCCATTATGCAGAATAGAGTCATCACATAATATTCCAGTTTCTGCTACAAATAGGTAAACTTTCTCTAGATTGCAGAAAAATAATCTCTGGGTGCTACATTATTAGATTAAATAAAATGATCTAAAGAAAAACCATTATGCAATATACATATATTCTACAATGATTATTTTATAAGTTCATGATGTTTCCAAAGCACAACTGTGGGAACAGATGTGGGGAGAAAGGGGGAGGCCTGGAATTTGCTGCCCCGCGTTCTTTGCCTTGGTAACACTAATGTCTACACAGATGTTTTATTTCAAATCAAGGATACAAGGTCCAGCGTCCCTGTCTCTTTCTAAGACTAGTTTTGGAGGATGAGGTGGAGCTATGGGTGGTGGGTAGAAAGGAGAGGAGAGAAAGAGCTTCACCCCCATCAATCATATGGTACTTAAATCCTGTCCCTCTCCAGCTTAGAGAGGCAGGCAGGAAGATGCCTCTACCCAGACAGCCGCCTTTTACTCTTTGTCGGCTGTTGGCTTTTTACAAAAGAGATAACGTGCAAACTTGAATCTGCCGGCCAAAGCATAAAAAGAGGATCTAATTTACAAGTTATCACTGAAAGCCTCAGAAACAATTTTCAAAACACAAAAATTTCCTTTGTCAGCTACCTCTTCCTTTCTAAATAGCAAGAGCCCGACCAAAGCTCTCTCTGCCAGTAATCCCAGAGTCTGAAAAGACTTGTTTCTTTTTCGTAACTCACCTTTGACATGAGGCTGACTATACTTTCCTTTCAGAATAGTGTAACTAAGTCTTGTGCAAATAAGCAACTAGAGGACTTATGCCTCCTAATTGAATTCGGCCTGCTGCTAAGTGTCCAAATAAGAAAAGCAGTTTGCTGGGTTTGGTTCTCGAGCTGGCTAGGCCAAAACTTTAAAAAGGCAAAAAAATAAATACAAATAACGAGAAGGGGGTGATAGGAGAAGAATATCAATCTCCTCTCCCTAGTAATATAATGCAGTGTAAGTTGAATCAATCTTAATATTCACAACATAGTCAATACCCCAGTGCTTAGCTGTCAGCAGAAACTGAAGTGGAGCCCTGATAGGGAGAAAATCCTTGGACATTAAGCAACATAATTTACTGAGAATTGTACACTTTTAGGCTTCTAAACTAAAAATCTTCAAGATTTAATGTTTGATGTCTCATTTTATAGTCAGACAAAAATTATCTACCATTTTAAATCACAATGCTTCCTAAAGGTGGCTAAAAATCAACACAAAGTTAGTAATTTAAAATGCCTGTAGTTTTCAAAATGTAAAAAGTTATCTTAAAAAGAATCACTCAGCATTTACAAACCATGAATGCTATGTGAATGAGAAGCAAGAAAACTGGTCTTTAAAGATCTCAATATTTTCTATTAATTATGGTTTTAGTATACATTTTAATAGATAGCAATAACCCATCATCTTCTCTTGATTACTTTTAGAATTTGAATAGCATTGAGTGTGAAAAATCTACTTAAAAGGATGGCAATTCTCCTACCAACTAACAAGTATATTCAGTGTACTATCATTTGTACACTTGATTTAAACACAATGACATTTAATCTTTTAAATAGCATCACTTGGATATTGCTATATCCTGGACTTTAACTTTCTCTTCTCTGCCTCAACTTAAAAAACAGCAACTTTATAATACCATATAGCTACCACACACACACACACACACACACACACACACACACACCCCAGACAAATCAACAGTAAAGCTTGTTTAATGCACTTGTTTGCCATAAAACAGGGCAGATAATGCCAAATCCGAACTAAAGCACCTAAATTAAATTTCTAATTCCACTTGAGTTATCACCTCAAAACTAAAATACCTTTAATTTTAAAAAAGTCTAACAAGAAAATTCAATTGAAATGAACTGTCAGAGATTCATGTTTTTGTAGTTTTTATTCCAGCACTTCTGTCAAACCTGTCTTTCTCATATGTTCCCTGCACTGAACACTTCAAAAATTGTGTAACCTGCTGTGAACCTTTTTCTACTTTCTAAAATATATTAAACATATTTACAGTGTAATGACTTCAAACATAAAATTTAATGAAAGTAATAGATGTAATACATTGTGTATGCCTAAACACATCATTACCCTTTCCTGCTTCTTAAAAGTAGCCTTTCCAACTAAAACCCCAATCCAGACATCCTACTGGAGTCTGTTCAATTGCATCTATCTGCGGAGCTGAAGCTTAGGGTGTCTAAGTAAAACAAAGTTAGGGGATGCTTCTCCCAGGGACTCGGTCCCTGGCATCCAGTCTCCCGTTGCTCCTTTTAAAAACTGACATACAAACAAGGCGAAAGGAGCGGGAGAAGGCGGCTGGCGCTCGGGGGGCCCCCCTCCCTGCCTGCAGCCAGGGGCGGCCGCCTGGGGACAGCGACCCAGCCCCGTCCGCATCTACACTTCATTTTATACCAGGGGCGGAATTGAGAAATCGACTCCAGATTTATTGCAGTTTTTTCTCAAGACCAGGAGGTGGGAAGGAGAGAATGATCAAAGATGGCGGTGCCCAAAAGCAGCAGCTCTCAACTGGAGAGTGGAAGGAGTAGCTCTGACCCCACCTCGGGGGTCTCCAGGCCCACTGCGGGGCGCAGCCTCTTACCTGTTTTCTCTTTGATCTCACACAGGACGCTGAAGAGCGCAGGTTTCATTCTGTGACAGTTCAGAGCATGTTTCCTAAAAAACAAATCGCAAAATACAAAGGTATTAGCATCACCTATGGAATAATATGGCGCCTTCCTTTAAGTTAGACCCAAGATTTAATTCCGGCCCTCTATTTTGGAAGGCTCGCCTGGAACCAGGGCAAGTCAACAGAAACTCAAGTTGACTAGTTAGCGAAAGCCCGCAAGCTCCGGCGGCTAAAGCTCCAGCCCGTACGAGGCGCGACCCATCTGTCCGGCAGGCAGCTGCCTCGGCGACCGCAGGGCGCGAACCGGAGCGGGGAGCCTCGACAGCCGAGCAGGGCACGGCGGCCCGAGGGAGGGGACGGCGCGGAGGGGCCCCCGCGCCCGCCCTCCGCAGGGGGAGCGGGCGCCGCGCCGGCGGCCGGCCGACCGCGGCCAGCGGGCGGTGACAGCTCGGCAAAGTTTGCGAGGCGGCCCTCCCCTGCCCGAGAACTTGGCCGCCCGCACCCGGACCCGCCGGGGAGCCGCCCAGCGCCCCGCGCCCGCCGGGCTGGGGCGGCCGCCCGCACCGCGAGGCTGGTCGTCCGGCCGCCGAGGGAAGCCCGGCGCCGCGACTCCGGGCGGGAGGAGAAAGTTGCACTTCCCGCGAGCGCGGCCCGGGGCCCTCTCGGGGCGGCGTGCACGGGGTCCAGGCGGGAGGTTTGAATCCGTGGGAGGGGGCCGGGCCGCGAGAGGGCCGGGCGGGGGAGGTGAGACAACCAGGAAATCCGCGGGCACCGCGTCCGTCCCGAGCCCCGAGACCAACTTTGCCGACTCCCGCCCGCGTCGAGGGGTGCGGGCAAGGCCCCCGGAGGCCCGGGCAGGCGGCCGGTTTGTGGAGAAAGTTCCCCGCCCGGGGCTGAGGCCCCTGCCCCGGGCGCCACCCGGGGCCCCGACTCGGCCGCGGGCCCGGCTCCCGCACACACACAAAAGATGCTTAATGAGACACCAACTTTGCTTGCGCCTCGTCCAAGCTCTGGTCGGTGATGGTCATGATCTGGTGGAGGATGTCGCCGATGTCCTGCTTCCTGCCGTCGCCGTCCGCCCCTTCGTGGCCGTGCGGGGGAGGCGGTAGGGCCATGCCCCCCTGCACCGAGTGGCCGGCCAGGTTCACCCCGGCCAGAGTCTGCAGCATCCTGGATTGATCGTCCATCCCGCCGCGCGCGGGCGGGAGCGGGCGGCGGCGGCGGCTAAGGCGAAGGCTGAGGCGGCGGCGGCGGCGGCGGCGGCGGCGGCGGCGGCGACGAGGGAGGAGAAGAAAGAGGGGGAGGGGGAGGGGAGGGGGAGGGGGAGGCGGCCGCGCGCTCCCCGCCCGCGCGGGGAGGGGGCGGCCCGGCCGGCGGGGCTCGCGGCTGAGGCGGCGCGGACGGGCGCCCGGCTCCGGCTTCCGCCGCCGCGGAGGCTCAGGAGAAGCGCCGGGCGGAAGCGCCGGGCTCCGCGGCGGTGGCGGTGGCGGAGGCGGAGGCAGCGGCGCCCGCTGCCCTCACGCGGCCGCCGCGCCGCCTCCTCGCCGCCGCGCGCCCCGCCGGCCGGCCCCGCGCAACTTGCTCCTCAGAGCCCGCCGAGTTGCCGGGACGCCCGCCGCCCCCCTCGCCAGCCTGCGCACTCCCCTCCCTCGGCCGCCGCCGCCGCCGCCGCCGCCGCCTCCGCCTCCGCCTCCGCCGCCTCGGCCGGGCGGGATCCGAGCCCCGGTGGCCCCGGGGGAGGGAGCGGCGGCGGCGGGCGGCGGCGGAGGAGGAGGAGGCCGGCGGGCGGGCCGAGGGGAGCGAAGGGGGCGGAGGAGGAAAGTTTGGGAGCGGGCGGGCCGGCGCAGCGGGGCGCGGAGCCCAGTGGAGGGCCCCGGCGGGCCGCGCGCCGGGCGGACAGCAGACTGATGGGGCGGGAGAAGTCGCCGCCGCCACTGCCGGAGCCGCGCACCCTGCCAGCAGCCGCCGCGAACCGGGCTCGAAGGCCGCTCGACTGAGGGATTGACAGGCTGCCAGTGCCACTCACTCACTGCGGCCCCGGCGCCGGGGGGGAGGGGCGGGGGCCAGAGGGAGGGCGGGGAGCGCGCCGCACGCTCCGCCCCCGAGGGCGGCGCGCGCGCCCATTGGACTCTGCGCCTCCCGCCGCCGCCGCTGGCGCCTCCCCCGAGCTGCGGCCCGGCCTCTCCGGCCTCGGATCCCCAGCGCCCGGGAGCGCGCCGCGGTCTCCTCACGCCGGCGTGCGTCCTCGCCCGCCAGACAAGCCGCCCCGGCCTGCAAACGCTCTGCCCCCGCCCGGGCTCCTGGTCGCTGGTGTTCGCAGTCACGCGTGCGAGGAGTTGTGTATGGGACACGGGGCAACTCGTTCCAAGCCATCCAAGCGCTCGCCCGCAGAGCCGCGAGCTTCACGCCTAGGACAGCGCCTGGTGCACTTTCCCGCTCTTCCCGTCGGGAGGTGGTCCCCTCAGGGCTCCGGCTGCCCGTCCCAGGCCAATCGTATTGCGCTCGGAGCCGAACGGGGCGGGACAGAGGCAGGAAAGCGCTGTCCCAATTGGAGCATTCGAAATGTCCTGGGCAGAGGCGGGGAAGCCACGGATGGTGGACCCGCCCCTCCCGGGATCACCATAGTAACCGAGAGGGCGCTGCTGCGGGTGGGCGCTGGCGCTCAGGCCTTGCGCTGTCCCTCCAGAGGCGACCAGGCGGAGTGGGAGCCCGTGGTTCCGCATGCTTCAGGTCTGCGTCTGCTTGGAGCGGACCTGAGGGCCGTACACTTTCTCTTGAAAGGGGAGCATTGGGAAATGTGTCGGAGGGAAGTGGCTGTGGGAGGAGGGAAAGGGCCTGACGTCCAGCACCAGCGCAAGCCTCACAGCAGTTCACACAGTCTGCAATTCTTGATAATCCAGGGATTACTCCTTTGGCAGGGTTTGCCTTTAGCTGCCTCCAGATGGACCAAAGTTGCGAAAACGAGCTCTTACAAAGATAAGTTTACCTTACGATAGACCGGATTTCACTTATCAACCCACCCCATCACCATGAGTCATTCAATGTTGGGGACCCCGGCTACAGATTTTCACATCCAAAACACCTTTTCTTACATTGTTCTCTGTCTACAAATGACTAAAGGCACATTATTTAGGGATCTAGACTTCCCGCTCTTGCGGTCACTTGAGCTTTCTTTTCTTTTCTTTTCTTTTTTTTTTTTTTTTTCTTTTAGATTGTTATTTATTTATTTATTCATGAGAGACACACACAGAGAGAGAGAGGGAGAGGCAGAGAGACAGGCAGAGGGAGAAGCAGGCTCCATGCAGGGAGCCCGACGTGGGACTGGATCCCGGGTCTCCAGGATCACATCCTGGGCCAAAGGCAGGCGCTAAACCGCTGAGCCACACGGGCTGCCCCTTGAGCTTTCTTTTAAACTCATTTCCCAAACAACTTCCACATGTCTCCATTTTGAGATTCATGGAGCTCATCCTAGATGGGTCCTTTAGTTAGATGGTTCTGAAAAGTCTTGTTCCTTCCCTAAACTCAGAGGGCGGTCTTATCTGAAACCAAAAATAGGGGTATGAGATATGAAAAATGGCTCTTACTCTGCAGGGTTTAATGTAGGACAAGCAGTTCTTTACATGCCAGATGGATTCTTGGAATGAAGCAGGCTACTCGGTTCCAGGTTCTTTCCTTCATATGTTGTGTGTACTTTTAAATACTCCCCACTGCAAAGCTAATAGCTAACCTTACAGTTAGGCAAGCTAAAATCTTTACAAACTGCACAGCTGCTGGAGAGGGAGTTCCAAACAATCCATTCTGCTTACTTCCAAAGAAGCCCCCTCATGTTCATTAATATTCCCTGCTCTTCTATAGCCCATTCATATGTCAAGTTTCTGATTCTTCTTTCAAGCCCCCATTATGGGTTACTCATAGTCATCATTGATTGGCCTTTCTGTTTATTCTTAACTTGTTTTTCAAAGCTGTTACCAAATCCTTCTACATTTTTGCATAAAGGAGTAAGAGTAAGCATCCAATCTTTCTCACAATTCTCTAATGCTGAAGATGTAAAACCACGGAATTCTATCAGAAAGACACCTTAAGCTCTAAATTCCTTCCATTTATAAAATTCACTGATCCTATGACTCACTCTCAGGCCACCTTCCTGCCCTTCTTCTAGGCTCATAATCTTGACTAATCAGTCATGAGGATGAAGCTAATTAGCAATGGGGATTTATGGTTATTTCTAGTCTGCTCCTAAACAATGAGTTATGTAAGCAAAGCAACATATATAAAAATGTAAATAAAATTAAAGAAACACTTAAGCAAATAAAGGCAATTGGGATCTATGGGCTATGTAAACAAACCGGAACATAAAAACATAAATTAGAATTAAGAAAACAGTTAAGCAAATGCCAGCAATTAGGAATAAAACAACTTGTTAAATGTCTAACACCCGCAGCTATTTTATGGCACACACCTCTAAACCCATGGTCATTCAGTGATGTGGAAATTTGATATCATAATTCTGCATTAAGTGATTAGGTTAGATTGACCTTCTGCTCGGGAGGCTTCTCTTTTTGTTATTATCAATATGAGTTGCAGTTAAAGCCAGAGGGTCCTAGCAAGGATTCCCTCATAGGCTCATTGGCAGTCACCATTGATTTAAAGTGTAAATTCTTTTAGATTAGTTTCCAAGACCGAATAAACAGTGTCAATTAATTGCACATGTTCCAAGATCTCTTGTGCCTCTGCCAGTTTCTCATGTACGATGTTGCCTTGTCTGTTCAGCAATCTGAGCCACGTGGTTTGGTGCCTTCTATAATAGAATAGAACCTCCCTAAGTACCTGAATCCATCTTTGCTCTTTTTAAGGCAGTGATTATTAAAAAAAAAAAAAAAATCAAGGGAAATGTAAGTTACTCTTGGTGAGTGTACATTCATGTAAAGTTCACAGTGATGGGACACCTGGATGGCTCAGCGGTTGGGCACCGGCCTTGGGCTCCAGTCATGTGGTCCGGGGAACAGTATGGAGTCCCGCATCAGGCTCCCTGCAAGGAGCCCGCTCCTCCCTCTGCCTATATCTCTGCCTCTCTGTCTGTGTCTCTCATGAATAAATAAATCTTTAAAAAGGGGGAGGGGGTCGGCAGCCCAGGTGGCTCAGCGGTTTAGCAATGCCTTCAGCCCAGGGCGTGATCCTGGAGACCTGGGATAGAGTTCACATCAGGCTCCCTGCATGGAGCCTGCTTCTCTGTGTCTCTGCCTCTTTCTCTCTGTGTGTCTTTCATGAATAAATAAATAAAATCTTAAAAAAAAAAAAAACCGTGACAAAATGGTGAAAAACAAGTAGAGGTTTTCTCATACCCATCCTTTTCCATAGGTTCATATTAATATCACCATTGCCTCGCTCATCAATGTGGTGATCATCAGAGCAGATGCCATTATCAAGCACTCTCTTAGAGTGGGACACTGTGCTCTGTGTTCCCCTTATTTCATCTTATTTCAGCCACAGCAGCACTATCTAGGTCAAGTTATTATTAAGCAAGGAAACAGACTGAAAGAGGGTAACGAACTGACACAAGATCACAAAGCCAGTAAGTGCTGGACCTTGGATTCAAATTTTGATCTGTGTGGCTGGCTGCGAAGCCAACCCTATAAAACATTGCAAATATATATATATATATATATATATATGTTTTTTAATCAAGATTACTAAGTAAAAACCACAAAGCCTTAACAGGTGAGCTGCAAATTAATGAAAATAAGTAATCAATACTTAATAAAAGAGGATAAACAACTCTTTTAGAGGAATCTGGGTCTCATGCCAATGGAGGAGAAAAATGAAGACCAAAGCCTAGCCAGGCCATTCTTCATGGCCACCTAGGACTTTGCCTTGCTGCCTGCCTTTCCTACCTAACCATGCCTACCTTACCTTTGCTGATCTTCATCTTCTCTAAACTCTCAGAACATATTGCCTAAAATGTGTAATTTACTACCCTACCAAATAGTCTTGTCTTGTTTGCTCTCAGTTCTCCTGTTTTCTCATCTAGATCATAAGCATGTTAAGGACAAGGTATTTCGAGGTGTGACTATAACATGATTGATTTGACTTAAAGAAACCAAAACAACAAAACTTGGACATCTAAGAAAGATGTCACTTTGGAGAAACTGACTAGATACTTACTCCCAAACATATTATTGTTCCATTCACTATAGAAATGACTCTTTAGAAGTGGTCTTTACAATTGCTAGCACATGTGAAATGTGACAAATCTTCATCTCCTGAGGATGTCTTTGAGCAACCAAAGAATCAGTGGGATAACAGTGCACCCTTTTATAATGAGGTCCTTAAATATTTATCAAAATACATAATTTCTGGAATGTTTGATAGAAAGCCCCAAATCTCTGTCCTTTCATCCCTCATAGCACCTGGTACAATACAGTTGAATGCACAGTAGGCACTCGAACCTGACACTGTCAGTTGCTTGCCCACTTCCTTCCATGCTGATATAACTGTGATTTTATTCCAGTTGCAATGTGTTCAGTCTCAGTTAAGGACTAAGTCAACTATGAACATCCTATCCCCTGCTTTCTAAGCTTGTCAAGGCACAGGGACGACGGGATGATTTTTCTGATAAACATAAGGGCAGACACGGCTCTTCTCTCCTTCCTTCTGCCTCTTTCCTCCTTTGAATGTGATTCTGACTTGGGGCATAGTGGCAGCCACCCTGTGATAATGTGGGAACAATATGAGTTTAGTGGTTTATCTCTGTGATCTCTCTCCTCCAAACCCATAATCCCAGTCTAATCATGAGAAAAACATTAAACAAATTTCAGTTGAGGGATGTTTTGCAAAATATCTGAGTAGTACTCCTGTCAAGATCACAAAAACAAAGAATAGCTGATAAACCATCATAACCAAGAAGAGTCTAACTAGATAAAATGACTAAAAGTGACATCCTGGATTGGATTCTGGAACAGAAAAAGGGCAGTAGGTAACAACTAAGGAAATCTGGGTAAACTACAGACTTCAGTTAATAACAATGCATCGCTATTGTTTCATTAATTGTAATAAATGCACCATACTAACAGAAGATGTTAATAATAGGGAAACAAGGTAGGAGGTATTAGAGAATTCTGTACTACTCATTTCTCTGTAAATTTTCCAAAATAAAACATTTATTAAAAACAAAAATAAACATGGTAAGTGGAGCAGAAAGACAGGAAAAGCCTAGGTGCCTGCAGACATTGTTGACTATCTGAACAAAACCAATAATTGCTTACTGCCAGGTTTCTAGTTATGTGAGAAAATTTAATTCCTATTTTTAAATTTCTATTGGTTTGGGTTTCCTGTTACCTGCAGCAAACTGATCTAGCACTATAATTACATAAAGGAATGGTGGTTAGAAGAATAGCCTACCATAGTGCCTGGTACATAGTAGGAGCCCCTACAGGTTGGAAGATGTTATATAATAAAAGAAAAAACTTGCCTGATCTTTGCCCTGGGTTCCTAGGGGGTAACTTCTAAGACCTTTGCCATTTCCCAAGTGAGAGGAATGTCTCTGTTATTCATGAGCCCCTTGGATCACATCTGAGTTTGTGCTAACAAGACTTAGGATATGGACTGATCACCAGAAAGACCAATTATGCAATTAGAGGGTTGGGGTTTTGAGCCACTTCATTCTCCCAGGATCGCAAAGCAGCTGGACATTGAGTTCAATTATGTAGGCAATGAACCAACCAATCATGCCTATGTGATGAAATCCTAATAAAAACTCCGGACATCAAAGCTCGGTGGAGCTTCCTTGAGGGGAATACATTGGTGTACCAGAAAAATGATGTGCTCTCACAACATGGGGAGAGAGCCTGGAAGCTCCGCATTTGGTACCCACTAAAAACATTGACCTATGTGTTTCTTTATTTGACTGGTTCTGATTTATATCCTTTGTAATAAAACTATAATCATTTCAGAGTCTTTGTCATTTAGTGAATTATTGAACCTGAGGGGATCATGGGAATACCAAGTTTGCAGCCAGTTGAGTAGAGGTGCAGGTGGTCTGGGGACCCTTGAACTTTGGCCGGCATCTGAAATAAGGGCAGTCTTATTGGGCTCTGCATTAATTATCTGTTGCTATGTAATAAATCAGCCCAAAACTTGTTGGCTTAAAACAACAAACATTTATTATCTTAGACTAAGTTTCTCTGTGTTAGGAATTTGGATGCGGCTTAGCTGGGTGCCGCTGGTTTAGAGTCTCTCATGAGGTGAAGGTGACAGCCGGATTTGTAGTCACTTCAAGGCTCATTAGGGGGAAGATCTACTTCCCCGCTCACATGGCTGTTGGCAGGTCTGAGGTGCTCAATGACTACTGGCCAGAGACTTGGTTCCTTGACCCATGGTCCCCTTTGAGGGACAGCTCACAATATAGCAGCTGGCTCTGAAAAGAGTGAGAAAGCCAGAGAGCAAAGCAAGATGGAGAGCAAGCAAGATGCAGGGTCAGTCTTTTTGTGACCTAATCTCCTAAGTGACATTCTAACACTTTTGCTGTGTTCTCTATTAGAAGCAAGCTATTAGATACAACCCACACTCCAGGGGAGAGGATTACACAGAACATGAATATCAGGAGATAAGGGTCACTGGAACTGTTATGAACTAAATATTTGCACCTCCCCCCAAATTCATACATTGAAGCCATAACCTTCGATGTGATAGCATTAGGAGGTGTATCTTTGGGGGAGGCTAATTAGGTTTCAGTGAGATCATGAAAATGGAGACCCTATAATAGGATTCGTGTTCTTATCAAAGGAGGAAAAGACACCAGTGTGTTTCTGCCATATGTGAATAGAGTGAGAAGGCAGTCCTCTACAAGCCGAGTAGAAGAACTTACCAGAACTGACCATACTCACACCTTGAACTCAGACTTCCCAGCCTCCAGAACTAGGAGAAAGAAATAAATGTCTGTTATTTAAACCATTCAGTTTATGGTATTTTGTTATAGCAGCCCAAACTAAGACAGGCATCTTGCATGTGGAGGTAGAGGGCCCATATAGGCAAAGATAGGCATCATCTTAAAAGCAGCCTAACGTATCCTCCAAACTTAATTCTCAATGACAGATTAAATCATGGTGTGGTGTCATCATCATCCCTATTGCACTACATTTTCTGGCCTACCTTTTGGTTATGCTGTTCCTTTAGCGGAAATGCATGCCCAAATCTCTCTCTCTCTCTTTTTTTTTTAAGATTTTATTTATTTGACAGAGAGTGAGCAAGAGAGAGCACGTGAGCAGGGGCAGAGGGAGAGAGAGAAGCAGGCTCCCTGCTGAGCAGGGAGCCCAATGTGGGGCCCAGTCCTAGGACCCCAGGATCATAACCTGAGCCGAAGGCAGACACTTAACTGACTGAGCTACCCAGATGCCCCTACATGCACAAATCTTACCTATCTTCAAAAATGCTGTTCAATTTCTTTCACATATTGTGTCTTACTGATCCTCAAAAATAACTCAAATATTTTAAGACAAGTAATATTAACCCCATTTTATAGATAAGGTTCAGAAAGCAATAGCTGCTTGCACTTACTGAGCACTTTGTGGCAGCCCCATACCAATGGTTCCTCATACTTCATCTAGTTAAACCTTCATGACACTGTGTGTTGGACATTAACCTCCCCACTCATAGTTGGAGAAACAGAGACCGAAAGATGTCAAAGAACTCAGGATGCCTGGGTGGCTCAGTGATTGAGTGTCTGCCTTCAGCTCAGGGCATGATCCCTGGTCAGGGGATCAAGTCCCACATCGGGATCATGCCCTGAGCCAAAGGCAGATGCTCAACCACTGAGCCACACAGGCATCCCAAGGTCACACCATTGTTAAGTTCCAGTGGAATTGGGACTGGAGACTTCTGACCCTTTCCACCAGACATGTTGCCTCCTTGCTCTAGTGTCACCTCAAGAAAGTCTTACAAGCCCCCAAAGAAAGTAAGCTCTTCCTTTTTGAGTCCCCAATATCACTTGGGGCACTTATAAATGTTACCTTTTTTAAAACTGTGATTAAATATGCATAACTTATCAGTTTAACCACTTTTAAGTGTTTGGTTCAGTGGTATTAAGCACCTTGGTATGCAACCATCTCCCCAAACTGAAACTCTGTCCCCATTAAATACCAGCCCCCTAACATTTCCCCCAGTCCCTGGAAACCACCATTCTGTTTTCTGTCTCTATGAATTTGACAGCTCTGGGTACCTCATATTTGTAGAATCACACAGCATTTGTCCTTTTTTGTCTGGCTTATTTCACTTAGCATAACATCTTGAAGTTTTGACCATACTCTAGCATATGTCAGAATCACTTTCATTTTCAAGGCTGAATAGTATTCCCTCGTATGTATGTATCATAGTTTGTTTCTTCATTCATCCATTGATGGACACTTGGGGTGCTTCTACATCTTAGCAGGTGTGTCCAAGTGTTTCGATTCTTGCTTTCAGTGGCTTCAGGTATGTATCCTGAAGTAGAATCACTGCATCATATAGTAATTCTATGTTTACTTTTTTAAGGAACTGTTTTCCATAGAGGCTGTACCATTTTACATTCCAAACAACAGTACATAGGGGTAAATATGTACCATTTATTTGTTTGTTTGTTTGTTTGTTTGTTTAGGAGGGGGCACCTGGATATGAACTGGGGACCTCTTGATGTACAGTAATATGTACCTTTTAACATGACTTCTAGAAATGTATCTTATATACTCTGTTCCTTGAAGAAAAGATCTTTTGACATTTAACACCTGAGCAATACCTTACATATAATTGAAGCTTGGGAAATATTTTGTTAAATAAATGAACAAAGAGGGTATCAAAAAATCACTATCTTGAAACAAGGAATCTGCTTGTATTTGAAACATACTAAAAAACTTCAGATAGGGCAGCCCCGGTGGCACAGCAGTTTGGCATCGCCTGCAGCCTGAGGTGTGATCCTGGAGACCTGGCATCGAGTCCCCGATGTGGGACTCCCTGCATGGAGCCTGCTTCTCCCTCTGCCTGTGTCTCTGCCTCTCTCTCTGTGTCTATGAGTAAATAAATAAAATCTTAAAAAAAAAAAAGTAGGGGGGATCCCTGGGTGGCTCAGCAGTTTAGCGCCTGCCTTTGGCCCAGGGCGTGATCCTGGAGTCCCGGGATCGAGTCCCGCGTCGGGCTCCCTGCATGGAGCCTGCTTCTCCCTCTGCCTGTGTCTCTACCTCTCTCTCTCTATGTCTATCATGAATAAATAAATAAAATCTTAAAAAAAATAAAAAATAAAAATAAATAAAAAACTTCAGATAAGAGCCAAATAGCTTCTGAGGAGTGTGCCTAGAGAGACTTTCTGAAACTGGTACATAAATCCAGAGTTTCATTTCTTAAAAACAAGTGGTCCCACAGTATATTTCTTTTTCTCTCACCAGGTTCTTGTCAACACTAGGTTCATCTCCTAGTCCTGTTTCTTTTCTAGGCTCACAATAAAACTGATTTAAAGTAAAAGTTTAAGAATTATGCTCCAATATGCTGATCTGAAAATAAATTTTCCAAAATTATTTTTTTTTACCCATAAGTGAGCCATCAAAGATTTTTTGGTGAAATCATCTTCTCAGAACTTATACACACGTTATAAACTTGCTTCTGTCAGAAGCAACTAGACAATATTTTTAATTATCATCCATTTTGAAAGTCTAGGTCAAATTTTAACGCAGAAGCAATTAAAATGGACTCATAAGCCCTTTTATTTTATTATTATAAGTAATAACTTTGTATTACGGGGAAAGTACTGTTCAAGTGTATATTTAAGATTTTATTTTTTAGGGCAGCCCAGGTGACTCAGCGGTTTAGTGCTGCCTTCAGCCCAGGGCCTGATCCTGGAGACCCGGGATTGAGTCCCACGTTGGGCTCTCTGCATGGAGCGTGCTTCTCCCTCTGCCTATCTCTCTCTCTCTCTGTGTCTCATGAATAAATAAATAAAATATTTAATTAAAAAGATTTTATTTAAAAAAAAAGATTTAATTTTTAGAAACAAGTTAATGGATTATTTTCCTTATAATGTTTTTCCTACTATATTATTGATCATTAGTACAATAAGGTGGAAAGAAAAGAGGAAGTGAACTAAGTAAATGATGCTTCACCAAACCCTATGATAGACATACAATAGAGGAGGTTAGATTATTTGCCTCAGATGATATTTTATAATCCTTGGGAATTTTGGACAACTCTGATTATTCAGGGCAGTAAAAATCATGTCTTAGTTGCCTAGCATAAGACCTCACTTCCTCTTGAAACTCACACCTGCCCCCATGAGTCTCCAAACCCATATTTCCAAGTACCAACCCTCCTGGCCTTAGCTTATTAGACCAGGGGTGAACACTTGACCAGAGCTAAACCAATCAGCCTCTTTTCTGGGGGCTTGCCCTTGTACCTGGAAGACCCTGATTTGTTTGCTGGCTACTTGAGTTGGGACATAACCTCCAGACCTCTGGATCAGTCATGTTTAGTCAACAGCATGGGGAGAAGTGAGAAAACCACTTGTAAACAGAACATTAGGGGAAAGAAGAAAGAGTTTGGCTGGGAAGGGGGGGCGGTTGGAAGGAAGGTGGGCAGGAGCTGGATACCTACAGGGTTCTGAAGTCTTTCCAATTTCTGGCTCTCATAGTGTTTGGGAGTCATTAAAGAGCCCTATAGTCTTGACTGGATCCCAGCAGATGGTTTAATTTTGAATTGTGTGTACATCTACATCAGGAGTTAAGGAAGAGGGTTAAGCTCCAAGATGGAGCAGGGTGATGAGGGAGGTCCTAGGGAATCTGGCTGGGAAGAACAGGGGAAAGGCAGAAGCAGAGACACTGAGGAGGGCTGGAGGTTTGAAGAGAGGAGGATGACTTTGGTTGTGCACATGGAGCCTGTGGAGCCTGCAGAATGACCAGGGGGGACATGCAATGGGCACTTGTAGTTCTAAAGCTCAGGAGAGTGGTGTGCACCAGAAGGACAGGTTTAGGAATTACTAACATCTCAATGGTATTCGCAGTCATGACAGTTTACAAGATCACAAAGGGAGATTGTGAGCCATGAGAAAAAATGAAGGTCCATGACACAGCACCAATAATTTAGGGACAGATGGAGAACAAAGGAGCTCAACAGGATGCTTTGTGTTGAGAGAGAGAGAGAGAGAGAGAGGGTAGGAAAGCACAGCAGCATAGAAACCAAGAGTGTTTTAAGGAAAGAGAAGTCAATAGATTGGACTGAGTAGAGGTCTAGGAGGTGTCCACTGGATTTAATGATGTGAGCATTGGCACCCTAATGAGAATGTCTTAGAGGAGTTGGGGGTGTGGCAGAAGCTTGATGGAGTCAGAGGAATGAATGGTGTGTAAGCTGCAGACGTGGGGTGTGGGGGGAAGGTGGTTAGTCAGCCCTTTGTAGAGGCTGTCAAGTAGAGGTGAGAAAGAACAGGAAATAGAGGGCAATGTGGGGTTGGGGACTTTTAGGGGATCTGAAAGAGATTGGAAAATGTTTA
The DNA here is from genome assembly GCF_048418805.1 of Vulpes vulpes. NCBI lineage: Eukaryota > Metazoa > Chordata > Mammalia > Carnivora > Canidae > Vulpes > Vulpes vulpes. The sequence continues at coordinate 57,353,961 of NC_132781.1, forward strand.
AATGCCTCACACGTAGGAGCTTGTAGAAGGAGAAATGGAGACGTGGACCCCAGTGGATAAAGCTCTGAGAACATAGAGTATGAGGTTCATGCCCAGGGTGATGCTGCCCTTGGTAGTGATTCCTAAGGGGAAAAAAAGGAAGAAAGCAGGAGGGAGCAGAGGGGGAAGATGAGCATTGGTGTAGAACTAATGACAAGTCTCGGTGGACCCCATGGGAACTGAAATGGCTCTACAGAGTTGTTCTGAGTTAGGTCAAGAGACCTGGGCCTTTATATTCTGGCACCCATCAGTCACAGGATGCCAGCTTCCCTGCCAGGGAAGGACATGACCTTGAGTGAGGTGGCTCTCCATAGCTGAGGCAATTCCTAAAGGGACCTGACAGCTGAAGACTCCCTCTAGGTAGCACTCCTCACAAACAGGGTAACAAACCCTTCAGTGAAGAGGGATGGGATGGGAGTACACAACACAGGATCCCTCACATTTCTCTCTCTTTTTTTTTTTTTAATTTTTATTTATTTATGATAGTCACAGAGAGAGAGAGAGAGAGGCAGAGACTTAGGCAGAGGGAGAAGCAGGCTCCATGCACCGGGAGCCCGATGTGGGATTCAATCCCGGGTCTCCAGAATCGCGCCCTGGGCCAAAGGCAGGCGCCAAACCGCTGCGCCACCCAGGGATCCCCACATTTCTCTCTTTTACCAAAAATACGAACTGGAAGTTCCTTGGTCCCATATTCAACTCCATCCATTATCTGGCCTCTGCCCTCCACTCCAGGCTTCTCACCCACCTTATAGTTCAGTCCTACTCCTCACTCTGATCCCTTTGTACCTTTCTGCTCCTTAGTCTGACATGATTCTATTTATCTGGTTCTTCCTTTAGAATCTATCTCAGATGTCGCTTTTCTAGGAAATATTTCCCTGATTCTCCCAGATAAGAGTAAATCTCTTCCTTCTCTCTCCTACCTTGTGTATATTTCTCTTTTTTGCATTTCATTACCCTGTGTTGTCCATTATCTCTTTCCCTGATTAGGCTATGAGCTCTCTGAGTGCAGGGACATTGTGTGAATGATCTCAATCTCCCTGGCCCTGTGTGTTGGGCATAGAGGAGGCACTGAGTTACCATTAGTTAAATGAATATGTGAATTAATTTATGAATAGATAAATAAATGAATCAGTTGACAGAACTTGGGCTCAGTGTGCTGACTAATCTGAAGGCTAGTGCCAAGGAGGGTCAGCAGCCATATGAACAATAATGTCCAATGGGCATGGTGAGTCCTAGTCCAGCCTATCTTTTTTTTTTTGAGAGAGAGAGAGAGACCACGAGTGGGGGTAGAAGTGGGGGAAGAGAGGAGAGAGAAAGAGAGAGAAATTCCTAAGCAGGCTCCACGCCCACTAAGGGCTCGATCCCATGACCCTGAGACCATGACCTGAGTCAAAATTAAGAGTCAGATGCTTAGCTTGCTGAGCCACCCAGGTACCCCCCTAGTCCAACCCACCTTGAATCAACAGCCAAGAGGTCTTCTTTGGTAGGTGGGGGCAATAGGATTTCTGGGAAGCAGTGATCCACAAAAGGAAACAGCATTTTCATTCTGAGAAGGAATGGGAAGGGGCTTGGTAGGGATAGGGAAATATACTATGTCAATGGAAATAAGACTTCAGCTATTGGCTGTGAGTACAAAGATAGGTTATGACCACATAGAACCTTGGAGTAGTGTGGGCTGGCAGGACTGGAAGTGTGGGGCTGAGGTCAGAGTCTCAGACTAAGGGTATAATCTGGTACCAGTGGGTTTGGAGAAGGGAGATGACAGCAGGAGGAAAAGGAGGTCCAGGGTTCCCCCAAGCCCACTGTATGCTGAGCTCAAGAAGACAAATCCTAGATTCATCAGATCTTGTTGGGTCTGGGGCAGGGTGCTTCTGAGCCTGCTTGGAGTGGGCTCATTACATGGTCTGGCAGGTTCTTCTCTACTTCCCTCCACAAATACTTGTTTTCTTCAAGTATTTTCTTATTTAATCCCCACACTACCTTTTAACGGTGATATCCTTTTTATTTAATAAACACAGATATAGAACTGACCATGTGCCAGGCACTGTTCTTAGCACTTTACAAATATTAATGGATTTGATGTTTGTAATGGTACCATAAAGTCGATAAGTACTTTTATCCTGTTTTACAGTTGAGGAAATGGAAACATGGGGATTGAAGTTACATAGCTAGCAGGTAAATGATAGTTTGTATTTTATACAACAGAGGAGTTCATTCATTCATTCATCAAGTAGTTATAGATAGCTTTCCTTGGATAAGGCCCTGCCCCAGGCTGTAGAGTACAGTGCCAAATAAGGCAGGGGAAATCCCAGCTTTCAGGATGCTCCCAGTTTGGGTCCTGCGTTCTATTCTGCTAAAGCTTGTGATTGCAGGTGTTCTTCATGGATGCTTCCTAATCACTTGTGTAGAAATTCTTCATTTTCGGGCTCCTGGGTGACTCAGTTGGTTAAGTGTCTGTCTTTGGCTTAGGTCATGACCTCAGGGTCCTGGGATCAAGTCTCATGTCAGGCTCTCTGCTCAGCAGGGAGTCTGCTTCTCCCTCTCACTCTCTCACTTTGGCCTCCCTCTCTCTCTCAAATAAATAAATAAATAAATAAATAAATAAATAAATTTTTTTTTTAAAGAAATTCTTCATCTTTAAGCCACCTTAAGGAGAGAGATGTCATCCACAAGCTCTCTCATCTGCTTCTCTGGCAAATACTTGGCTTGTCTCTACCCAACTCTCTCCAGTAGGATGAAAGCAGAACTCTATCCCTAGAAGTGAGTGGAATATTTATTTGGCTTCCAGCCGTATCTTCTTGCCTTTGTCCATATGGTTGCCTTCACCTGGTTTGTGGTCTTCAACAATTCATCCTTGCCATCACTTTGACAACAGCAACTCTGAAGATAGTTTCTTCGACTGCCTCCAGCTTCTTCGACTGTCTCCAGCCCTCCAGGCACCTACTAGGTGCCTCCATAGCTCACAACACATTTTGTGAATGCTGAGGACATTGTGTCACTTAATTCTCACAACAATTCTATGAGAAAGATCTTATCATCTCCATACTGTAGATAAGAAAAATGAGGCTCAACAAAATTAAAGAACTTGCCCAAGGTCACCCAGTTATCACATAGCAGAGCTGGGATTTGAACCTGTATCTGACTCTGAAGACCAAGCCGGGTTTTTCTTTTTTCTGTTCTCTTTATTTTATTGCATTAGAAATTTATTTCCTTCACATATACAGAATATAAAACCTATCTTCACGATGAATTATGTCTCTCTGCTCTCATTTTTTCACACAAAAATTAATGACCACTTCCTGAAAAAAACTGAAATAAATCCAGAAGCCCACACCCTTAACCAAGGCACTACACCGCTGCTACTTAAGCTTTTGTTTCTAGAATCCTCAGATATTCAACATATATTCCACAATTATGCAGTTGCTTACGGGTCTTCAGTTGTTTCATGTATGAATTTCTTGTTTGCTCAGCTTGATTTTTATCCCCTGTGATCCACACAGTAAATACATAATAAATGTTTGTTGAATGAATGGATTTTACATGTATCTTGCTGAAATATACACAGTTCCGTTTGATTCACTAGAGTGGCATACCCGAACAAGAAATAATTTTTCTTAATGTGTCCCTTATAAATTGAACCTGACCATATTTGATTAATTTCACATCATACATTTTTATTGCACCAATCACTCCGGTATCAGGTCATATTTATTTTAAAAACAGATTCACAAAGGGTGCTAGGCTGGAGTGACAGTATAAATATGTTAATAATAAAAATAATACTAAAGATATTTTACTGGAAACTCTCACATGCTAATGATGAGTAAGTGCATTCTACAGAAATATGTTTGATTTACAATGCAATTAATTTCAAAAAGATTCAGATTCTATATCATATCTTCTATACTTAGATAATGAAAACCAAAAATGAATATTCTGGCCATAAAATCAGAGAAACAAAAATCACCCTAAAGACCTTTAGCATTTTAGTTTGGACAATAGCCCAATCACTGAAAATGGTGCCATTGTCAGATCAAATGTGTCCAGATTAGGAAGATCCTCCTGGGTAGCCACAGTGATTTTCTACTCCTCAGACCATTCCTGCACCCAGTACAGCACTTGCAATGCAAAACACCACATATTATCCAGTGACCGAAGAGCCCTGGCGCTTTCAATCATGCAGCGTAAGGCTTTGGGGGCTTCTTGTTCAGGAGGAAACAAAGTCTTTCATGTTAACTCGTATTGTGAGATGTGTATTTCCATAGTTAGGTATTTGTCCTGTCCTAAGATCCTGCTAAAAAAGGAATGCATTCTTATGCCCTATTTAAATTGCAAGAAATAAAAAATGTGCTTCATTTGGTATTTCATCACTTATCTCAGATGTTATAAGAAAGCATGCATTCTTATGCACACTTTGGGGAAAGATGCCCATTTTTGTAATAGGATTTATAAAGTTGACTGTGCCTGCTTTGTATCCAAGAGGGGAAGAAGCAGATGCTGCTGAGCCATCAGGCACCACAGGGATCTTCCCATCAGTGCAAAATGGTTGCATTTTTCCCTCATTTATTGAGGACAGATCTGCTGTGATGTAGCAGACACCAGACTTGTAGCTAGAACTATTTTGGCTTATTAAACAAATCTTGTGTATAACTTTGGTAAAAAAAATTTTTTTTTCCAAAAAAGAAGCTTGAGGTAGTGCATTTTTATATTTCTCTGGCAGCAATTATTCATCTTAAGTACAAATAAACTGTAGAGTGACTTATCATAATTTTCATTGAAAATACCCACAACTCAAAACAAACAGAAAGGTATTAAAGTGGGCCTTTAAAAAAAGTCTCACAGCTTAGTAGCCAAACCATATCCCCTGAGGCCCAGAACCATGGAGAAGAAAGTAAAAGAAAATATATGAGAGCTTTTTGCTATAAGCTTTCTAGTATTATTTTACCTTTAATCTCTGCACACAGTTACTTTGAGAAAAATGAAAGTTTAATCTAAAATTAAAATAATAAGGTAATCTACATCAAATGAGATAAATGGAAACAAAATAAGTTATAGCATAGAAAAACTAGTTAATGATGCTTAGATGTTTTGCAGTTTACCATCAGCCCCTTCCAATTAGGTACCATTTTACTCTCTGGGTATGTATTCTTTTAAGGACTTGAAAAGCAAGGAGGGCAGAGATGACTATTTACACTGAGGAAATTCTGTGTTTCCAAGGGATGTTTAATATAAATTGATCAGTACAACTTTGTGCAGTCTCACCATCTCTCCCACCTGATCTTCACAAGGACCTCATGTGGGACAGACAGGGACACTGTGGTTGAGAGTCAGAGCTTTGTGCACACCTGAGTTTAAATCCCTGCTCTGCAGATGATCTTGAACCACTTACTTCTCTAAGCCTCAGTGCCTCATCTCTGAACTGGGTACAATTATAGCAGTTACTGCTTAGGACTAGTGTCAGCATTAAAGGAGACGGTGCATGCAAAAAAAATGATTTAAGTATTCCATAAATGTGAGGGGGAAATTCTAAGCTGAGTTTCAGACTCCTCTTCTGTTTTTTTTTTTCCCTCTTCTGTTTTTATAGCATGTTGTATGCAGCACGTCCAAACTACACCATTTTCTGTGTGATAATGAAGTTCTGATCTTTGTTCCACTTCTCCCTGCCACACTGTTCTCTCTAGGCATTGTTTCCTTTTGTCCTCTGACCAGCATGCTTCTTCCATGCTGCTTTCTGCCTCCCGAAAGGTCATTTGCAGTGGCCAGCATGACCAGTGTTTTACCCAGAACTGGTAACATGGAAGAATTAACACCAACCATGTTCATGCTTATTTAGTTTCTAATGACCTTGCCAGTTAAGAGAACCAACTTGCTTTTTTTGTTTTTTTTAAGATTTTATTTATTTATTCATGAGAGACAGAGAGAGAGAGAGAGAGAGAGAGAGAGAGGCAGAGACATAGGCAGAGGGAGAAGCAGGCTCCATGCAAGGAGCCTGACTTGGGACTCGATCCCAGGTCTCCAGGATCACGCCCTGGGCTGAAGGCGGCACTAAACTGCTGAGCCACCCGGGCTGCCCCCCAACTTGCTTTAAAATAAGCATTAAAACATGAAACTCAATTGTTCTTAGGTTGTCACAGCTGAATTGCCAGATTCCCCCACTCCCACCCCACCTGGAACACTCCCACCCCATCGGGAAGGAGGGGCAGGCCAAGCTTGGGTGAGACCCATGGGACTGTGGTGAGGTCTGGCTAGGGCTGGAGTTTTTATGTGTGAGGTTGGAGGGCAGAGAGAGACCAGAAGAGCAAGTCTAAACGGGGCTGCCATTTGAAGAAGCTTGTCAGAAGGCAGAAGGAAAAAACAGCAGAGAAAGGGCAAACCAGAAAGATGGGTCTGCCTGAGGGTTCCTGACTCTGGGTGGATTCACCCAGCTCAGCTTACGAAGCACCAGCTGGAGGGCAGGAAGTGTTCATTAATGGATCAGAAGATTGGGGAGATGGTATCTCCACCACTGCCACATCATGAAAAAGAAGCTCATCTATTGCAGCATAGAGTGGTGAAGGGCCCAGGCTCAGAGGGTCCAGCTCCACCCTTATCACTATGCTTAGGCACACGTTACTCCTCCATTCCAAACCTCAGGCTCCTCGTCACTGCTGTGATGTAAGATAGGAATCATTAGAATACTTAATTTAGGTTCCCATCTGTAAAATGGGAATCATTAGAATATTTCATTCATGGGGCAATAATGAGCACTTAAAGACATCATACTTAAAAAGTACTTCACTCAGGATTTATCATTCTCCAGACAGCTCCGTTTCTGCTGAAACGTATACCAATCAGTGAGCCACCTCTGACCAATTTACTGAGTTAAAATTGTAACTCATCCCAGGACTTCCTGTTTTATCTTTCTCCATAGCTCATTCCACTCACTTATTTTTGGCATTACTTATATTTTCAATATAGTCATTCTTCCTCCATTAGGATGTAAGTCCCATGAGGGGAGGGGTTTTGTCTGTGTTGTTCACTGTTTCTATCCCTAGCACCTAGACAGTGCCTAGCCAGGTGCTAATAAATTTAGCTGCTGAATAAGTAAGTGTTGGCCAACATTATTAGGACCATTCCAGGGTCAGAAGCCCTTGACAACCCCTTGAACTGGGAAGACAGGGGAATGCAAATATTAAAAAAAAAAAAACCTAGGTAGGTAATAACTTGTAGAATTTTCACTGGGTTCTTGGGTAGATCCTCCATATCGATCGCACAAAATATCCTGGACTCTTAAGGCAAAAGTTAAAGAGGAAGGATGGAAGCCATGACCGGCTGAGATCTGAGGTAGGGAAGGGAACTGCCTATTGTGCTGATCCTGGGAGGGAGACTGAGGCACAAAGTCTGGAATCTCTCGTGGGGGTCAGGAATTATTTCTATAACTGAGGAGGGCAGAGGGTTTTCATTTTATTTTATTTATTTTATTTATTTATGTATTTATTTATGATAGTCACAGAGAGAGAGAGAGAGGCAGAGACACAGGCAGAGGGACAAGCAGGCTCCATGCACCGGGAGCCCGATGTGGGATTCAATCCCGGGTCTCCAGGATCGCGCCCTGGGCCAAAGGCAGGCGCCAAACTGCTGCGCCACCCAGGGATCCCGGGTTTTCATTTTAAAAGTTTATGTTCTAAATCTATTTTATGACTATGCAAATAACACTGGGCTTTGAAATATTAGCCAAAACATACAGATACCTCTATACCACCAATCCTTCCCTAGGGATAGTCACTACAGTTGTTTGTGAATAGGTCTCTGCCAAAGCATTTGCAAAGATGTAGAGATGTATGTATATCTATATGTATAGCTGTTTGTGTATGTGTGCATATTTTTCAAAATATAAATACTTTCATACTCGGGGCAACTGGGTGGCTTAGTGGTTGAGCCTTTGGCTCAAGTGTGATCCTGGGTTCCTGAGCTCCAGTCCTGCATTGGGCTCCCTGCAGGGAGCCTGCCTCTCCCTCTGCCTATGTCTCTGCCTCTCTTTCTGTGTCTCTCATGAATAAATAAATAAAATCTTAAAAAACAATGCCTTTGGGACACCTGGGTGGCTCAGTGGTTGAGCGTCTGCTTCAAAGGGCTCTGGTGGTGACCCCGGGGTCCTAGGATTGAGTTTCATATTGGGTTCCCAGTAGGGAGCCTGTGAGAAGCAGGCTGGGCCTCTGCCTCTGTCTGCCTCTGTGTGTCTGTCATGAATAAATAAATTAATTAATTAATTAATTAATCTTTCCCAAAAAATGTGATCACCTTCTATATGCTACTTTTCAAATACCTTTTTATCATCTTGTCATATGTGTTTTATATCCCGTTGTTTAACTTCCTAAAGATCTACCTCAGTATTTAATGGCAGTAGGAGTTTTCAAGTTAATGATGAGCAACTGTTTTAAAGATTCCTTATTTATTTATTTATTTATTTATTTATTTATTTATTTACTTGACAAAGGGTGGAGGCCTTGGGAGAACCAGAAGCAGACTCCCCATTGAGCAGGAAGTCATGTGGGGCTTGATCCCAGGACCCTGGGATCATGACCTGAGCTACAGGCAGATGCTTACCTGACTGAGCTTCAGGTGCCCCAATGATGAGCAATTTTAAAAATAATTTTTAATAGGATTTATTTTTTAGAATACTTTTAGATTTGCAGAAAAGGTGAGAAGATAGAAGAGTTCCCAAATGCCCTGCACCCAGTTTCCCCTATTATTAACATCTTACATTACTATAGAACATTTATAAAAATTAATGAACCAACTAGAGTTTAGTTGAGTTTAGATTATTAGTAAATGGTTTCATTTATTAACTGAATTCCATACTTCATTCAAATTTCCTTTGGTTAATATATTTTTCTGTTCCAGGATCCTACCTAGGATAGCATATTGCATTCAATAGTAGGTCTCCATAGGCTCCTCTTGACCAGAATAGTTTCTTAGACTTCCTCTGGTTCAGGATACCTTAACTGTTTGAGAAGTGCTGGTCAGTTCTTTTTTTTTTTTTTTTTTTTTTAAGACTTATTTATTTATTTATTCATGATAGACAGAGAGAGAGAGAGAGAGGCAGAGACACAGGCGGAGGGAGAAGCAGGCTCCATGCTGGGAGCCCAACGCGGGACTCGATCCCAGGACTCCAGGATCATGCCCTGGGCCAAAGGCAGGCACTAAACCGCTGAGCCACCCAGGGATCCCTTGGTCAGTTCTATTTCAGGATGTCCCTCATTTGGGGTTTATCTGACGTCTTCCTCATAATGAGGCTGTAGCTGTGGGTTCTGGGGAGGAAGACCACAGAGGTAAAAGGCTATTTTCATCATATCATATCAAGAGTATGTACTTGCAACATGACTTACTATATTGTTGGTATTATCCTTGATCTCTTGGTTGAGGTAATGGATATTTATATTACACTTTGAGTTATAATCCAATACTACTTTACTTTGTTGCTCAAAATTTTCAGCTTTGACCACTGGTTTTCAGTTGGCTCCTGTGTCCCTTTGAGATACCTCCATCAATGGAAGGTGTTTTTCTTTGTTTTGTTGTTTCTTTTTCAACCACTTCCTTACATTCTGGCACATGATGCTTCAGGTTCATCTTGTATGTTTCCTGCCCCAGCCCTGGAATCTGCCATTTCTCCAAGGAGCCCTGGTTCCTTTCATTGAAGAATGGTATAAGAAACCAAGATCTTGGCACTAGGTGTGTTCTTATGGCAAGCAAATTTATTTTTCTTGGAAGAATAAAGATGTCTATGGACTTTCTTATTTATTCAAAATGAAAATTATTATTTTTAAAGATTTTATTTATTTATTCATGATTGACACAGAGACAGGCAGAGACATAGGCAGAGAGAGAAGCAGGCTCCATGCAGGGAGCCTGAGGTAGGACTCAATCCCAGGACCCCAGGATCATACACTGGGCCGAAGGCAGACGCTCAACTGCTGAGCCACCCGGGCGTCCCTCAAAAGGAAAATTATTAATTCAAAATTGCTATCATTGAGACTGAAGGACAAACATATATTTTAAAAACTTATTAACTTTATTGGGAAAAGTATTCAGCTTTTGCAACCTACATATTTAGGACATTTTAGAATTCATGAAATGGCATCACATAACCCTGCTGGGTAAATGTTATCAATTCCACTTCCTGAATGGGGAAACCAAGGCAGAGAGAAGTGATATGACTCTTTCTACCAGGGTCACACAGCTCAGCTGAAGCTAGAATTAGTTTATTCCATTCAAAACAACATTTTGTGCTGAGACTTTGGCAGACAATCAGGAAAACAAAATGAATGATTTACAGCCCCCACCCCCTTATTTCCTAAAACCCTTCTCCAGCATCGTTTCCAGATTTTCCTGGAAATTGTACACACTCATCAGACAGAACAGATTCTCCCAGATGAAGCATGTTCTGAGACTTGCCCCTTAACTATTCCCCTTCATAACCGATACTCCTGTTACATAAAAGCAGAAATCAGTTCTTAGGCTATTTCCTAAAGCCAAACCGGGCACTCAGCCTCAAGTACCATAGAGCCAGGTGGGTCTTGCAAATGAACACAGCAAGCTACAGCACAAATGTCTTGATAAATGGTGGTTGCCACCTGGCTTTCACTACACCCACTACCCAGCAGGAAGGCAGCCACTACTCACCTGATTGTTGACAAGTAGGCTGGGGTCAGAGTTGCCACATCTTTCCAGTTTTCCAAGGGAAGCAGAAAAGCCCTCAGCTGGCCAAGACTGTGTGGGCTAGTTTCAGCTTTCAAGCTACCTGGGTCTTTTGTTTGCTTGTTTTGTTTGTCTGCTTTTCTATTTTGTTTTTGGTTTTGTTTGTTTTTACTCCTGAGCTAGCATTTGTTCCTTATTGTCATAGGCACTGTTTTTGCTCAAAGCCATTTGGGTGACAGTATTCACACATTCTTTCGACACCACTTACCTTATTTATTTTTCATTAGGGAAATTTTTTTTAAAAGACTTATTTATCTAGCAACGCCTGGGTGGCTCAGTTGGTTAAGCATCTGACTTCAGCTCAGGTCATGATCTCCCGGTCCTAGGAACCTACTCACATCAGGCTCCATGCTCAGCAGGCAGTCTACTTGAGGATTCTTTTTCTCTCTCTCCCTCTACCTCTCCCTCCACTCGTGCATGTGCATTCTCTCTCTCTCTTAATCTCTCTCTCTCTCTCTCGCACGTGCACGCATGCACATGGGAAGGGGAGAGAGAGCGAGAGGGAGAGAGACAAGCAAACACCTGAGTGAGGAGCCTCACACGGGGCTGGATCCCAGGACCCCAAGATTATGACTTGAGCTGAGATCCAGAGCCCGACATTTGACTGACTGAGCCAGCCATGTGCCCCTCAGGAAATATGATTGAGTATGTAATTCAGTAGTTGTGGGCCATTGATACAGAGATAAGTATTCTAGGTAGGGTCACTCAACATGTGTGGAGGTATGTGTTAGCCTAGGACAGATTCTTGAGTGATAATCCTCATTCACTGTCATACAAATATTTACTGAGCATCTATGATTTTGTTCCTCCTGTGCCAGTCATGAGGGATGCTATGATGAAATATGTCTATGCTCAGGTTCCTTCTAGTTTAGTACATTGTCTTTCAGTGAGCTGAGTGAGCTAGGAAGATGATAGAATCACAGGGAGGACTTAAAATAACACTGTTTGGAGACCCAGACATCTTCTTAGCTCAAGGGCAACGTTAGCTTTCCTGGATTGTATAAGGTCCAGCACAGATCACATGCACATGTGGTGCTTAATACATGCTCATTGAAGGTGATGATAATGTATTGAGATAAGGAAAATCCCAAACCACACTCTAGGGATGTGGTTCAGGGGTGGAATGCATTAGAAATAGTCCCTGTGAGAGAAGGCTAAAGGAATTGAGGTTCCCTATACTATATCATAGAGAAAAGAATGGTATGGACAAAATTGTTTTCTTCAAATATCTAAAGAGATATCGCTCATATGTTTCAAGCATCAGTTCTTGTCTACTTGGGACGGGACATGAGGGGATTATCTTAAATAACAACAGGAGGGACTTATATTATCTACCAACAGTGAGGGAACCTAGCTGAAAGGATTGTGAGATGGTAGAAGGCTTCGTGATTTTGAGAAAGGATGTAGTTATTTTAGGAACAGGGGCTGATGATTATTATTGGGGAAGTGTAGAGCTTGAGACCTCCAAGTCAGTCAATTATTAGCTGTATGATCACAAGGAAGTGATTTTACCTTTCTGAGGGTCAGTTACTTGATTTATTAAGTGGGGTAATAACAGTATTTATTTATTGGATTGTTGCGCAGATTAAATTAGATTAGGTATAAAAAGGCATTAGGAGTATCTGTGCCAAGCACAGACTAAGGTTCAACCAATGATGGATGCTATTCATTGCTGTTAATCAATGTTGGTTCTACCCCGGGAAAACAAACCAACCACCACCACCACTCTACACATAAACATAAACTGTCTTTTCAGAGACATCAAACAAATACTGCTGTGTATTGTTACTTAAAGTCTCATCAAAAACACATGTTGTGAACACTCAGAAAGTGAAATAAATACGTGATTAAAATAATAGAGTCAGTAGAGTGAAGTGGTTAAGAGCATGGAGTCAATAAAGTATGTAAGCACTTAGAACAGTGCCTGCCACCTAGGAATTGTTTGCCACAGTGCAAGCTAAGGTCAATTTTTAAGTGAGAGCTTCAAAAATGACCTATACGAGTTCTCAGGTGGGAGAAATTGCTCCAAGTTAGTGTGCACCAAAAAAAAAAGAGTGGATAAGGTTTGAATGCACTTAATCAGAAGGATCTCAGTTGTCTCAAGCAATGAGCAATTATTCATTATTTAGATGTCCTAAGCTCTTATTTTTAAAACATTTACAAACACTACTTTGAATATCCTACTTGTCAGCTTCGAAGAAAGACATTTGTCTCTGATATTTTGAATACACCCAAGAAACAGTCCTCTACATTGTGATTGTGTTCTATAAACTTGACTTCATAGCGATTATAACTCTGCAGCACATTTAACTTACTAATATTTATTGAAATATTTTTAGCTGCAAAAACATTTTATGTTCACTATTATTTATTAATGCCCTGTTTTAAAATATTACACATAAAATTTATTCCAGTGCACATTAGTAAATAAATTATGCTTGTAATTTCTAATGCATTTTTAATTATAAATTTATCCATGTCTACCTTTATTTATGATAGTAGTGTCTCACTGTTGAACATACTGTATATTAATGGAGACACTGTTAATTATGCAGTCTTAGAAGTTGCATTCGACAAAACATACGAGTCTGTTTTTTTTATATCCTAAGTCCTGTTAACATCAATTAATTTAGGAGTTGGGACTCACAGTAGTAGCTAACCTTCAGAGCAAGAAAAGATACTCTTAGCAACTGGTTACAGGGCCTGGATTTGGGGAAAGGACTGCAATTATATATAAATGTAGGCAGAGAAATGCTATCTAATGCCAGCCAGATGTTTCATTTTCACCCCAAGTATCTAAAAAGGGATACTGGGCAGCCCTTGTGGCGCAGTGGTTTAGCGCTGCCTTCAGTCCAGGGTGTGATCCTGGAGACTCAGGATCAAGTCCCACCTTGGGCTCCCTGCGTGGAGCCTGCTTCTCCCTCTGCCTGTGTCTTTGCCCCTCTCTCTCTGTCTCTATGAATAAATAAATAAAAAATCTTAAAAAAAATAAAATAAAGAGGGATACTTACCAGAAATAATATTCAGTACAAAAACAATAGAACAAAGCTCAGTGAATCTCTGCTGAGCCCCCAGAACTGATCTGTACTTAAATGGTATCTGCAAAGCATTGTTTTAAGATTTTCCTGTTGGCTAATGTTTCCTTACCACCCACCAAACTCACCATATTATAAACAATACGTTTACCTTTAAAAATTCTTCACATTTGAATGTTATTTTAATTTGAAAAAAATACTATATTGCTCTGAAATTGTACAGTTCTTGGGGGCTTCCTTAAAATTTTTTTTTTTTAAAGGGCTGGGGGCTCAATTGGTGAAGTGTCCGACTCTTTTTTTTTTTTTTTAAGATTTTTAATTTATTTATTCATGAGAGACACAGAATGAGAGAGACAGAGGGAGAAGCAGGCTCCGTGCTGGAAGCCCCCATGTGGGACTTGATCCCAGGACCCCAGGATTATGCCCTGGGCCGAAGGCAGGCTCTGAACTGCTGAGCTACCCAGGCGTGCCCCTTAAAATAGTTTGAAAGGATTTTTGACACCTAATTTACTGTTGTCCTGAAATTGCTTTGTACCATAGGAGTGTAAATTCCTATGTTTTCCCTATGAGAGGAAAAAAACCTATTTTGAAAGGAGAGGAAACCTAAATTGGGGAAATAGGGAAACATATTCACATATATAAAATATTAAGAACACACATTTGTGGAGAAACTAGATGGTGCCTCTATTTTCCCACATCTCTGGCAGGACTTGAAAGAGTATTACTTTCATCCTCTTAACGTTTACTCTCAGCTCGTTGTCACAGGCTTGGCAAAGTGGTATTTTCCATGTGCAAATTCTGCTTATACAAAATAAGATTTCTGATTATTTCATTTCATGTGCATGTTTTGAGCATCTTTTCATTCAACACACATTTTACCAAGTGTTTATAGTGTCTTAAGATTTTAGCATAAAAAGAAATAACACACGTTCCTTTCCTTATGGCTTGTCAAGGAGACATATGTATCTTGAAAGAACAGAAAATGTGGTAAATATTGAATACAAAGAATGAGGCTCTTCATGTGGTCTAATAGGAGAGGTGATCTGGGAAAGCTTCCTGGAGGAAGCAGTATATCTGAGTTGGGTCTTCAAGAATGAATAGAATATCCTTAGAAACGGTTATAATGCCGTGTGTGTATTAAAAGTACCTTGGGGTTGGGACGCCAGGGGGCACAGTCTGTTGGGTGGCCAACTCTTGGTTTCTTCCAGGTGGCAATCTTGGAGTTGTGAGATTGAGCCCTGCATTGGTCTCTGTGCTCAGCATGGAGCCTGCTCGGGACTCTCTCTCCTTCTGCCCCTACCCCACTAAAAATAAATAAATCTTGGGGCACCTGGGTGGCTTAGTCGGTTAAGCAACTCTCAAGGTTCAGGTCATGATCTCAGGGTCCTGGGATTGAGCCCCACATCTGGCTTCCTGCTCAGCAGGGAGTCTGCTTCTCCCTTTCTCTGCTCATGCTCTCTCTCTCTTTGAACCTCCATCCTCTACCATGGTCATCTCTGTGCAATTGGTCTGTCTACTCTCCTCCTCATCTACCTACCTTCCTAATACTGTTCCAGTTGGTTTCCTTTTCACCCTATGTCTGTCCATCATCTTGGGAGCTTTTGAGGTCCACATGGCATCCCAGTTCCTTGATGCTCTCTCTCTCTCTTTTTAGATTTTATTTATTTGAGAGAGAGAGAGAACGAGAGCGAGCGAGCGAGCATGACAGCGGTGGGGAGGGGCACAGGGAAGTTTTTCCGAGCAGACTCTGAGCTAAGCACAGAGCCCCACTTGGGGCTCAGTCTGACAACCCTGAGATCATGACTTGAGCTGAAATCAAGAGTTGAGCATTTAACTGACTGAACCACCCCAGTGCTCCTGCCTCAATTTCAATAACTTATCCCTCCATTCTACTTCAGCCAGGACCTCACTCTCACACGGCTCTACATCTGAGGTTATTGACATCCATTTCTGAGGGTAACCTCTATCTTCCTGCCTTACTTTACTAGCAGCCTTCATCACGTATGTTCTGGGACCTACAGGCCAGTGACATGAGCCTTTCTGGAATTCTCTGATATACCTATTCAGCATCCATTCTGTGGCCCTTTAAAAAGGCACTCTAAAAAGCTATGGTCTTGGGGGATCCCTGGGTGGCTCAGCGGTTTAGCGCCTGCCTTCAGCCCAGGGCATGATCCTGGAGTCCCGGGATAGAGCCTCATGTTGGGGCTCCCGGTATGGGGCCTGCTTCTCCCTCTGCCTATCTCTGCCCCCCCCCCCTCTCTCTCTATGTCTATCATGAATAAATAAATAAGATCTCTTTAAGGAAAAAAAAAACTTAAAAAAAAAAAAAAGCTAAGGTCTTAAGCTCTTTGACCCCATCACACCTGTCTGGCAAAACTATTTTTATGGATTAACCAAATTGCTTACTCTTTGTGTGCCTCTATCTTGACTGTTGAAACTAACAATTTTAGAAAAATCACCCAAACCATTATATTAGTATCACCATAAATTCAGTCTCCATTCTCCGTGGGATCCTCAACATTGTCCTTGAAATCTTATGATATTCCCCTGCACTCCAACTTGCTCACTATTTCAAATTCACTCAAGCTTGACTATAGTTTTCATGAAGGTGGAGTCCCTGTCTGTTTTTTTTCACCACTGAATCTCCAGTGCCTAGGATAAGCTTATATGCACTCAGTAAGTACCTGCCCACTGACTGAGGTGTAGTAGTAGTGGTAGGTATATCATGTAAATGTTAGCTATGTGCCAGTCTCTATTCTATGCAATTCATAGGTATTAATTCATTTAATCCTCATGACAACCCAATTAGGTTAGTTAGGACTTTTGGCGTTTCATTTTACAGTTAAGGAAATTTATAGGGGGGACGCCTGGGTGGCTCAGTGGTTTAGCGCCGCCTTCAGCCCAGGGCATGATTTTGGAGTCCTGGGATTGAGTCCCACATTGGGCTCCCTGCATGGAGCCTGCTTCTCCCTCTGCCTGTGTCTCTGCGTCTCTGCCTCTCTCTCTCTCTCTCTCTCTCTGTCTTTCATGAATAAATAAAATCTCAAAAAAAAAAAAAAAAAGGGAAATTTATAGGGGCTGCCTGAAGAATGAAGTCACAATACTTGTGAAAGGTACAGTTCCTCAGGGTTCACTTGAGTTCAGTTTTAGGTAGGTTAGGTTTTATGTGTCTGAGGAAGAAATAGCAGCTCTGCTTCAGTCTGGAGGTCAAGAGGGAAGTGAAAATGAAGATTAATATTTAGGAGGGGAGCTAACCCGGTGACTTTGGAAACGGATTTTCAAACCTTGTTCACACACTTTGCTTTAGCAGAGCACCTCCAACAGGTCCCCAGTGGAACTGTGGCCTTGTGTGAGCAAAAGAGCATTTGGGTGTCAAGGTTTTTTTTTTTTTTTTTTTTTTCCTGTATGAGCTAAGAGATCAGTCACATATTTGAAAACATGGGGGAGGATATGTGGAGTATTTGTTGGTGACTTCAATGTTGTGTGATGTTGCCCCGGGGCTGAAACTCAGCCTCCCCCCTCCCCTTTTCTTTTTGCCAAGGTGAATTTTTGAGAGGCTTTCTAGGCCATCTCTTAAGAGAGAGATCATATTGCACAACCCGGGTCTTTCTTTCCCCTTCACGGGGTCTTCCTCCAACGATTCTGGAGAAAGAAGAGAGAGAAGGCCAGCAGCGAGCTCCTGTTCTGTGCCAGTCCTCTTATCTCATGGAAACCTCCCTTCAGTTCTTTAAAATTTTTTTTTTCTTTTTTGAAATACAGATGACACACGCACAATTACTTGACTGCAGTTCTTGAGGAAGATAGTTATTCCCATTTTACAGATAATAAAGGTAATAACTAATATTTACTAGGTGTTTATGTCAGGCACTGTGCTAAATGCTTTACAAGTATCATCCCATTCGATTCTCACAGGAATACTCTAAAATTGGAACTACTGTACGGATGACACAACCGATAGCCAAGACAGGGGTCTTTCTGAGGCTACACAAGATGCGGTTGGCATTTGAACCCAAGCCTTCGTGACCTAGAGGCGAAGCTGTCTCATCACTCATTTCTGGATGAGTTGAGGGCTTCTTTCCATGAAGAAAGAAGGAAATGTGAGTGAGAACCCTAATGTCGATTCCTACCCGACGCGAATACACGGATCAGCGCGTCCCGCCACATCTCCAGCTCACAGCCTCCGACTCGGGCCTTGCACCGACCGCCGAAGTGCCGCGCATGCGTACGACCTCCCGTTCGGCCCCGCCCCCCGGGAGGGCTTCTCTCCGAGCTGTCGGCTCTGGGGCTTGCGCACTGCGCACTACGTCCCCAGCTCCGGCTTCTTCCCGGTCGGGGACTTCCGGTGCGCGGGGTGCGGTTCCGGGTCGTGGCGCGACTTGGGGCAACAGGGTTGCTGCTCCGCCGGCGGCGGCGAGCAACGGGGGCATGAGGGCGAGCCAGAAAAACGGCAGTTGAACCGGCGGGGAGGAGCGCCAGTCCCCGAGGATCCCGAGAGTGCGGAGGCCGGGGCAGGGACCGGGAGGCGCGGGGAAGCCGGGCCCTTCCCTCAGGAACGTATCCCGGGGCCGATCCGACCCGTAGTGTGGCAGCAGCTTCAGGTAAAGGTTGCCCCAGCCGCTAGCTTCCTCGCTCACTCTCCGGTCAACCTACCCGAGTAGCCAGGCGGCCCTTCTGGGCGCTGCCCTGCGTGGGTAGCCTGCCCGGCCTTTGATCAGGTCTTCATTGAGCATCCGTTTCCTGATCTTTTCCAGAACTGGAGGCTGCTGTGAGCCTGACAGCTTGGGTGTATGATTGGGGGAGGAGAAGCCCGTGGACTGGGTAGTGTTGGGTGGAGGGAGGGTTGGCTCTGACAGTTTCTGGTCCTACCACCTGGCAACATGTAGTTGTCCTAATCTTCATAACATGAAAATTGTTTTTAAAGCATTGTCTGTGTGGTCCCTGTTTCCTTAGCGTTCCTTTTCCCCAATTGTCCCAAAGGAGTAAGCGGCCTCGCAACACTTTTTTTTTTTTTTTCTAGCTGGAGTGCTGCTAGAACTTGGATTCAGTTTTTTATGAGAATGGCAAGGAGTCTTCTAAATCTGGTTAAGGCTAAACGAACAAACAACAAAAAAAGTAGTTTAAACAAGATTATTACTTGTAACTGGAGACTCAAAAGTTGACTCAGAAATTGATTGAAATTTTATTTGGAATGACTGCAACTAATTTTTGAAGCCTGTTACAGTACTTGGCACTGTGCAGAGCATCATGTTTTAAACCAAAACCATCAAAGTTAAAAGCTTCCCAGATGTGAACAAATGGAGACAGGTCTTAACACATGGCAGTTCAAACAAAGTCAACATTCTCATTCTATTTTTCACAAGTAAAAGGGGTGGATTGTTAATTTAAAATCCTAGTATAATAGGAAAAGTTGGCACCATGTTTTATTCCTCATTTGGTGAGCCCATACAAGGTGCTTAGTAAATGCTGAAAGAATTCTTGATGAACATTGATTATTGTGTTCATCTTTTTCAGTTTACACACTTGCTGGGGCCTGTGAGGCATGCTTGTGGCCCCTTCGTCATTTAGCTTTATGCTGATATCTACTTTCAATTACTGTGGTGCCAGACTACTCACATTCTACACCTCTTGATGTGGCTCCAGCTGTGCTTGAAAAAGTCCCCTTCCTTAATTATATACCCTGATCCTTTACTCAAGATAAGTAGCACCTCAGATCACATTTGTTTTCTTTGTCCATTGTTTTTTATAGGACATTCTCCTTGCCTAGATTTCTCCTTTTGTTTCTACTCATTGAGATGTTACCTAGGGAAAAAAAAAAAAAAGAGATGTTACCTAGGGCCCAGCAGAAATTGGTCTCCCTCAACCAATTTGAGACAACCCCAGTTGGGAAAGATTTCTTTTTTGGAATCCTATAAATACTCATATCTATAATAATTTCACTTATCAAACATTTACTGAACACACACACATGCACCAGGTACCATGCTAGACAATGTATAGATAAGTAAGACTCAGTCCTTGCCTGTGGGGAACTCAATTTAGTGAGAGAGATAAGGAAATAATTTCAAGACAGTGATAAGTACACTGTGTGAAGGTACTTTCTGTGACGCAGTGATAGCATGGGGGTGAGGGGGGTATTAACTTTCGAGGAGTGTGCTATGATCAGGTAATGCTTCATGATGTGGTTATTTACCATGTGCTGAAACTATATTTAGGTTTCTCTTAATCATTTTAGCCTCAATTTACAGATTAGGAAGATTCAGGATAAATTACACATTTGGTACGAGACAGGCAGGATTTAACCCCACGTCTGTCCCATGCCTTCATCTGTGCATTTTTCATTATGTGTTTCCTTCTTTCACACACCATAACACTATATACAAGTATATATTGAGGAAACTATAAAAGAGAAAAAATATGAATGCCAAAATGAATGTTACAGAGAGTCTTTTATTTTTTATTATTATTATTTTTTTTTATTATTTTTAAAGATTTTAAAATTTTATTCATGAGAGACAGAGAGAGAGAGAGGTGGAGACACAGGCAGAGAGAGAAGCAGGCTCCATGCAGGGAGCCTGATGTGGGACTCTATCCCAGATCTCCAGAATCACGCCCTGGGCTGAAGGCGGCGCTAAACCGCTGAGCCACCAGGGCTTCCCGAGAGTCCTTTTTTTTTTTTTTTTTTTAAAGATTTTATTTATTTATTCATGAAAGATACACACAGAGAGAGGGAGAGAGAGAGAGGCAGAGACACAGGCAGAGGGAGAAGCAGGCTCCATGCAGGGACCCGACACGGGTCTTGATCCCCGGACTCCAGGACTGCGCCTTTGGCCAAAGACAGGCGCTAAACTGCTGAGCCACCCAGGGATCGCCCCCCCCCCCCCCCCCAGAAGAGTCTTTTAAATGTAGAGAAAACTGTGATCTTTCAAGGCGAGAAGGTAGTAGGTGGGTCAGTTCAACTTTCAATATAAGAATGGAAGACCTTCTATAGAGAATAACGTGGTCTCTGGATTTAATTCCTGTCCCTACTCTTATTCCTTGACCTTTGGCAAGTTTCTTAATTCCAGTCATTATTTTCTTCAAGTATGGGTTGGGATAGGGGGATAATATTGATCTCATGGAGTGTTGTGAATATTTAATGAGCTAATTTGGATAAAATTCCTGATACATGGTAAGGTCTTCCGAAATGATAGTTGTAAGATGCAAAGATGCAATGTCTATGATGATTTTAGAGTGGCGAGTAGACCAGACTGCATAAAACAAACCATTGCTTCTTTTAGTGAGGATACTGGGAGGTAAATTGAAGGGTCAGTAGGTCAGAGTCTGAGGGTTTCAGTGTCAGTCAAGAGAGGCAAAAATTGAGTTTCTATTCATAATTTTTCCAGTTAATAAATGCTTTGAGGATCTCTCATTCATTCAGCAATGCCAGGGAAAATGTTAGACCCTGGGGATGCAAAAAGGAATAAAACCAGGTGCCCACCCTTAGGTGGTTGACATTCTAGTGGGGGAGATGTAAGCATGTGCAGGTGAACTGTGGTAAAGTGCTGGAGGTACTATGATAGCAGTCCCCATAGGGTATTATAGAGCACAAAGGAAGAAACACTGATCATGGTAGCTGAGCACTTACTGTGTGCTAGCATTGTCTCATTCTTGTACAGACAGGTGTTGTTAGCATCCTGTTTCTACAGTTGAGGAAACTAGAGCACAGAGAAGTTAAATAAGTACCTAGAGTTTATGCAGCTGTTGGAGCTTTAAGTAGAGGAGATTGCTAGACTTTGGCATCTTTAGTTTTCTTTGTGATGTGAATGGTGGATGGGGATCCTCTGAAGACACTTCAGAGAGATGCTATGCTAGCCTTGAGCCATAGTTTTGTGGTAGCTTTGGTTTGCCTTCACTACGCTAGGCAGCATGGATGGTGAGGAGTGAATGAGGCCACTGCTGAAGCTCATGGTCTCATCTGTCACAGTAAGTATATATATATATAGTGAGGTGGGGGCTTGTTTTGTTTGTTGACTCATATCTGAAGACTTTAGAAACTTGCAGTTCAATGGATTTGTATATATTTCAGGGGAAGAAAATTTGCTGGGAATGTGTTATTCAGATATGTAGGCCTTATTGTTAAGGACATCGCAATAGACACCAAATTATTATACAACAGGGAATTCTGTCACATTGCATTTTTCTCCATAGGAGGTACCCTGACCTTGTGTATTCTGTGGGTTTGCCGTTTTGAGAAGTTTTGAGTCAAAAGTTAGTGTGTTTCAGTTTGTGTTAAATTTAAATAATTGAACACTTATATTTTAGTCATTGTTAAATGTTTTTGTATATCTTATTTCCTTCAGTCCTTGTGGTTCTGTGAGATAGTTGTTATTAGTTAGTTGTTATTACACCCTCACTGAACACATGAACAACCTGAGGCTTAGTGGTTAAATACATAGCCCAACTCACATAGCTAGTGAGCGATAATATCAGAAAAAAATTGGCCAAAAAAGAGTAAACAAATATTAGTTCCTTTTTGAGCATATACGTCAGGGTTCTCCAGCTCAAGTGCCCATGATAAAGAGTAGGACAGACCTTGGTGAGTTGGGTAGCATGTGACCAGTCTAAAGGTAGCAGTTGCTGCTCAGCTTCGGTTGTTTATTGCTGTGTGGGGAGGGGGTGTGGTGGCCCTGGATATTCTGAGGGATAATATTGTTTTTGTTGTTTCTATAATTTTATTTTTTTTCTTTCTATAATTAAAAAAAATTATTTTAATCCCGATGAGGGATAATACTCATTTTGGGGGTGAAGGGGTACAGTATTCTTTTTGGGGGGGCACAGTATTCTTGAGGGAGCATTCAAGAGATGCTGAAAATCTGGATTTTAATGTATTTAATTTTAAAATTCGCCATTAAAAAAATTATTACAGAGACCAAAACACATATGTACATAAAGTCTGGGCTGCCTGATTATGAGATGTCCTTGTGATACTTTGGTTTTGTGTTCTTAGCACTTTAAATACTACCAGGTTCTTGTCTGTTTTGGTCCTCTCTATAGTATATGAAGTGAACAAGGAGGTTAATCATAACCTCTTGAGATGAAGAAACTGGTACCCAGTGAATGACATTTGAGTAGAAAGTGTAGCAGATTGAGAGGGATTTGAATTCTGAATACAGTATGCCACTTAACAGCCTTTTGATTTTGGTCATTTTTGAATCTTTGTATCTTTCTCCCATCTGGATGATAACAAGGAACTCAAGTCTTGCTGAGGTGTTTCCAGGATGCCAAGCTTTCTGATTCTAATTGACACTGTTAAAAGTCACACAACTGATTACTGGTAGACCCCAATGGAGAATGGTTCAAATCTAAAATGCTGCTCTTTCACTTTTAATGGCAGGTAGGGAGCCACTGCTCAGCTTTTCCCTCTGTTCTTTGTTCATCACTAATTCTGGGAAAGGATCTTGACGGGCCAAATGCATACAGTGGTTTGTTGATTATATATACACAAGATTGAAAAGAGGCATAGAGACACTCAGCATAGTGAGATATATGGTCAGGGAGTTCCCAGCCCAAGAGTTTATTTTTATTTTAATATCTGGCTTCCAGAAGGTGAAAATTGAAGAAATCATGTTCTTCTAGATACTTGTTTTCATTCATAGTCTATTGTATAAGGAAATAGGATAGAATATAAAAATGAAGAAAATAAATCCTGACCAGTCACTCAAAATTTATTATTTCTAGTTGGCAGCAATCTAGATACACAGAGGAAATAGATTTAATATAGGAAACAAAATTTGGACCCAAAGAAGAAAACAGTTTTAAGTAATTGAAAATGAGAAAGATGGGAGAAACCACTTAAAAACAAAACGTAAATTCTGGAAACAGCAAGAAAGTACTAGAATAACTATTGGAATTAGATTATAGTAATTGCTTTTGAGATAAATTGAATACTATGTCACATTTACTCCTAAATATATGTAGTATTAGATTCATATCCTATACTCAAGTATATTTTTATATGTTTGAGTATATTTTTACTTAATGTTTTTATTGATGCAGACAAAATGGACTGGATATGTAAAACTTAAAGAAAATAACATTTTTTAGTTCCCTATGGACTCATTTTAAGATACTGTATTATATATAAGTACTCTTTTACTAGAGAAGATGGTAGAAAATTGTTGGAAGGAATGGTTTTCTTTTTAAAACAGTAAATTTTAAATCTGAACTTTAGTTGCTAATGTAAAGGAGACTAACAGAGAAGACCTGAGTTTGAATCTTGAAGCAGTGTGAGGTGGGGCTTTAGAGTCCCAGCCACCTGGATTGGAATGCTGGCTCTGTCAGTTATTAACTGTGATCTGGACAATCTGTAAACTGAAGACAACACAGCCAGTCTCATCTGGTGCTTGGGAGGATTAAATGAAACCATTTATGTCAGAGTACTTGGTACTCTGATGCTTCTGGAGAGATGGAGGTCTAGTATGCAGGGCCATAACATGTTCAGATTGAGCGTAATGTGATGAGAAATGACTGGAGGGGTTGTGGAGAAAGATTCATTTTCATGCTGGATCATGGGATGAGTCTCATTCATTTCTAGTTGTGCACTTACCAACATGAAAATGAGTCTTCATTTACATACAACACCTCAGTTCATCAAGTGCCCTCCTTAATACCCATCACACTTTTAACCTATCCCCTTGCCCATGTCCCCTCCAGCAGCCCTCAGTTTGTTCTCTGTAGTTAAGAATCTGTTTTATGGTTTGCCTCTCTTTTTCCTCCTTATGTTTATATGTTTTGTAGAAATTTTTGCTAAAGAAATAGAGATGTAGAAAAATAATTACGTTGCAAAATGTTCATTGCAGCGGTACTTATATCAACAAAAATTAGAAACAACTTTACTAGTCAACAAAGAGAAATTATGGAAAGGCCATCGGATGGAAGTATTATGCAGTCATCTTAGGTGTTCTATAAGAATTTTGTGACATATTAATATGTTCATCATGTAATATATAGTGAAAAAAGGATATAAGATTATATAAAGTACCATCTCAATTATGTCAAACATATGCAAAGGAAGAGGAGAAATAGATGGTGAAATTATAGGTCTTTATACTTTTCTCTGTTTTCCAAAGTATTCTCTGATAAATATAAATTATTTTTTAATAAAATCATTTTAATTTAAGCTTAGTATTAAGAAATATGAGTAGAAAAAATGAAATGAGTAGAGCCAGTGAAAATAATTTCGATAAAAAACTTCACTAATGCGGGTGATCCGAAGATATAAATGGATTGTTATTTTCAAGTTTGTTTTCACCTCAGTTGGTTTACATTTAGAATATGGTTTCATGTGTGTTGACAAATGATGTTGAGGTTCCCAGGCTAGCCTTTCTCTTCTATCCCAAAATCCTATGTAAGACAATATCATGGAAGAAGAGTTTTATTTGTGTTGGTGATACCAGTGTTCCAGTGCTACCATCACCTTGTCAGTGGCCAATGGGACAGTGATAGCCTTGTGACAGCTGTCTCTCAGAGTATTCTCCTATCTCTGTGAGGTTGGACATTGGTATATGGAGCTTTTATATGAATTGAATGCTTAGATATTGGGAAGTGCTATTTTGGTATGAGAAATTATAAGTGTGATTTTCTTTTTTTAAAGAAAAAAATTAAAGGTCAAAGTTTGGGTTTTAGGTTTTCTGGTAACAGTATTAAAAAAAGTATGAATATTAGAATGTCATGATGAATTGGTGCTTTTTTCATTGTCACATATTTCATAATTGAAATTGCAATAGTTTCAGCATGTACAGATCAGCAAGATGGCCAGTTAGGGTTGTTGTTGTCATGATCGCCGTTGTAAATGGTAATTCTCCTATATACAACATAAAAAACATGCAAAAATTTTAACGATGTATTTGAGAATATTTAAATTAGGAAAATGCCAGGCA
Source organism: Vulpes vulpes (assembly GCF_048418805.1). Lineage (NCBI taxonomy): Eukaryota > Metazoa > Chordata > Mammalia > Carnivora > Canidae > Vulpes > Vulpes vulpes. The sequence goes on from NC_132781.1 coordinate 57,379,690, forward strand.
AGATGTTTCTTTTTGTAAACTGCTTCTGTCCAAAGCATTCTGTATATTATCAGAATGAAAAATGACAGCACTTTGTCATCTGTTCAAATTGATATTGCACTCTATGCAATGACAGCTGAAAAGGCCCACAGGTGCCATATAAAGAGGTGACCATGTTGTCATATTTCATTTCGGCATCCCTCTGCAAAGCCATAATTACCTAATTAGGTTGTTAATTAGGAGATTAGCATTTCACTGTATTGATAGAATGCTCTTTACCGGCATGGGGCTAGATACAGATTTGTCTGCCCTAATTTATAATCTCTGCCTTTTTTGTACTTATTTATTTGCTTAAATTCCTGATGTGGGGCAATTTGGTTTACCTGAGAAACAGTTTGTTTATAAGTTAATGAAGCTTTGATCACTGGATTAAACTTGCTGAGTTAAAAATGTGAAAAGAATTAGAAGGGTGGTCACATCCCCAAAACGATAATAAAATTTTTTAGTTGGTAGAATCTGTAAGCTTGTTAGCATAGGCAAAAAACACATTATAAGAAATAAAATTGTTGGTATAAAAAAATCCAAAATACAAAAACTAAATCTGAATTGTGATAGATTTATTTATCCTAAACTAGGTGAAGGCAATTAGTTATCTTGAGTAACAAATGTCTGTCATTTACACCAGAGAGTTATAAGATGTGTTAAGTATTTTGAACATGTTTCAGAAACTGAAACTTGGTTAATGACTTTGGAACAAATATATTCAGTCTTCTGTTTAGACTTCCTTAGATAGTCAATCATGCATCAGGGTTTATTTCATTTGTTTCTTCTATCAGTCTGTGCTTGGAACATTCTCTTCTCACGGCCTTTGCAGTCCTGAGTGCTTCTGGAATTTGAAGTATTTCACGGTAAACTTCATTTGGTGAACTATGTGGAGTAAGTGGCATTTCTATCAAGTGTGTCTAACCTTTTTTTGTGGGCGCATGGGTGGGGGCCAGCAAAATAATGTTTTTCACATATTTTCACTGCAGTGCGTACTTTGACTATAATGTTTGTAATTTGCATTATATGTACCTTTTCTGCTCTTAAGGAGATTAAGAGTTTTAGAAGCACAGTATTAGGAGCACCATTCCCACTGTGGTAGTAGTTTAGCTCCTATTGATATAATCAAAATTAGAGCTATTTTGATTATAAAAAGTGCATGTGGACTTAAGTCCTTTTTCCACACAGTTGTTACGAAGAATTACATTTTCTTGTATCTGTAATGTTCCTTACAGTTAAAAATATTTTAAGATATTTGTATATGAAGAATATATCGTGTAAAATAAATATCATGTCTTTGGTCAGTATCTGCTGACTATACGTGAGGCACTAGGCCTTTGTCTGGGAATTGAGCAATGAATGCTCTGGACGCTGTGTCTGCTATCATGGGATTTGTAGTTGAGTACAGACTAGTTTGAGAAATGTTTAGTAACGAGAATCAAGGTGAGTATGGAGGAGTACCTACTCTGGACTTAAGGTCAGACCTTCCTGGGGCAGGTGGTCTGACTTGAGATCTGAAGGGTGAAGGAGAAAGCAGCTGGATGGAAGGACAGAGAAAACCGTTGTTGGGATGCCTGGGTGGCTCAGTGGTTGAGCGCCTGCCTTTGACTCAGGGTGTGACCCTGGAGTCCCGGGATCGAGTCCCATATCAGGTTCCCTGCATGGAGCCTGCTTCTCCCTCTGCCTGTGTCTCTGCCTCTCTCTCTCTCTCTCTATTCATCTTTCATGAATAAATAAATAAAATCTTAAAAAAAAAAAAAAAGAAAAAGAAAAAGAAAACTGTTGTACATGGAGTATATGTTCAAAAGCTTGAAAAGACCTGAAACTTGAGTTTGGCTAGAGTAAAAAGAAGGAAAGGGTAAGTAGAAGACAGAGTTGTAGATATAGGCAAAGTTCAGTTTAATAAAGGGTTTAGGAAGGATTTTAAGACAAGTTAGGAAATAAGTTAGGTGAGAGATGGTGGCTTGCATAGGTTATGGAGATAAAAGTAAATAAAATCTAAAGCGAGAAAAAGATGCATAGGATTAATTAAGTGTAAGCTTCACAGAAAGAAAGAAAGGGGTCAAGGATTCAAATTTGACATTGTAATTATTTTATAATTTTAAGTGTGAGAATGTGTTTTAGTACATCATAGAGAAGAGATCATGAGACTTCTTTTCCAATATGACTAAAACATGTACAGTACAACCAACTAGTTTTCTTTCAGGTGAATTGGGAAGAATACTTATATTTGAGTGTCACTTTTGTTTCCTACATTGTGACAGCAGCTCTGTGGGGTATGCAATAATATTTTACTGAGGTCCAGAGAAATTGCATTTTTCGGTTACTGGGTGGTAGAATTGGGAGCACACAGCAGCTCTTCATAGCCTTGTGTTTTCTACCATGCCATGTGCCTTTCTTGTTTTATCCCCTTCTGTTTGTTTATTCCAAAGTGAAGAGAAGAAGTACTCCCCTAGGACCAGTAGCTCAGTAGGTTGCTGACAGAGGCATTGTGTTGTTAACTCTATGGCTTCTTCTGCCCAGCTCTAGTGTGGATTAAAGTGTTGTCTGGTGCTTTGGTAGGAGAAGCTGCTCCATGGCCTGAGTGTTTGTCAGCCAAGTCCAAGATTCTTTTTTTTTTTCTCTCTTAAAAAATTTTTTTTATTGGGTTCAATTGCCAAAAAGTCCAAGATTCTGTTGGGATTTCTGGCACTAGGATTTAATCTTCCTCGACTAGAAATGTAGATTAGCTACCTCCACACAAGTTCACTAACATATATGAAAGTTCTCCTCCTTTTCCTGGGGAAAAGACTTGGAAATTCCCATTTTTGCATGAGGACTTTACTTTCTGATGTACTCAACATATATTGCAAAGTGCTTAAAAAATTTCATGATTACAGTTGCCATGACTGTCAGTTAAATGATTTGTTGGCATCATTATGCTAGAATCTCCTGAAATAGAAGAAATCTAGGATGCAGTATGGATTCTAGCCTTCCTGTGTTTCTACCCCCTCATTTTAAAAATTGGGATATGATTCTTTTTTTTTTTTAAGATTTTATTTATTTATTCATAGAGACACACAGAGAGAGAGGGGCAGAGACACAGGCAGAGGGAGAAGCAGACTCCATGCAGGGAGTCTGACTTGGGACTCCATCCCCGGTCTCCAGGACCATGCCCCGGGCTGCAGGTGGTGCTAAACCGCTGTACCACTGGGGCTGCCTGGGATATGATTCTTAAACTGTAAAATTCACCCCTTTAAAGTGTAAATTTTTTTTTAAAGATTTTATTTATTTATTCATGAGAGAAGAATGTAGGACTTGATCCCAGGATCAAGAATGTGGAGCCTAATGTGGGACTTGATCCCAGAATGCCAGAATCATGAAGCTGAAGCAGAAGCATGAGCTGAAGGCAGACACTCAACTACTGAGCCACCCAGGTGCCCCAAAAGTGTACAGTTTAATAGTTTTTTGCATATTCACAAAGTTGTATAATCATCATCACCCCTATCAAATTATATATAGTGATGATGATTCCCCTGCTCTTTGGCTATTGTGAATAATACTGCTCTGAACATTCCTATGCAAGTTTTTGTGGGGACATATGTTTCCTGTTCTTTTGGAAAGGATTGCTGGGTCATATGGTAACTTTGCCATATGAAGATGGCAGACATTTTCAAAAGTGGCTGTACCATTTTACATTCCCACCAGCAGTATAAGGTCTGCCCGCTTTTTGCTTCTCCTCTCTTCAGGCTTTGTTGCTCTGGTATGGGCTGGAAGCAAACCTAGGCTCTAGAAATTCATGAGCCTTTGGCTTGATAAACAGGAAATATTCCATTTTTCTTGTTCTACCAGGTTTATTCTTTAAGTATATGTGTACCAGGCTCTATATTGGGTATTAGTGACAGGAAATCAAAGAAGGCTTTTTTTTTTTTTTTTTTGTCTTTTCCTCTCAAGAACTTCCCACTCCAGTGTGTGGAACTCATATTAGGTAATGAGGGGAGAGAGAAAAGCCAGTGAAGAAAGTAAGTGCCTAGGAATTTGTGAATTTCCACAGCATGGATCTTAATTTTAGAATCTCGGCAAAGATTGACTTGGTTTTCACAGCTTCTTGGGTTTCTTTTTCTTGCCCCATCCTTTAACTCTTGCTATTCCTTGGATTTTGTTCCTAAATTACTACTTTTCCTGACATATTTTCCCTGGGTAAGCTCATTCACACCTACGGCTTCATCTGTCATTTATATGTTGATACCTTCCAAATTTGTTCAGATCTTTCTCCTAGGCTTCAGATTTGCATATCCTTTGTGTGTCACTTATATGTTGTAGTCTCCCAAATTCACTCAGACCTCATTCTTGGGCTATCAGGTTTACATCATGATGAATCTCTATTTAATCTCCATAGATATCTTAAATTCATTGTATGTGAAACATAATTCCTAATTTTCCCTCTACTTGTTAAGCTGTTCCTACTTGTGAGTTTACAGTTTCATCTGTTGGCACTATCACGCAGGCCATAGACTCTGCCCTTCTTTTTAACTCTCCACATCCATTCAGTCACTAAGTTCTAGCAATTTTATCTTCTACATATTTCTTAAATTTTTAGATCTTTCACTGCCTTCAGATTTCATCATCTTTCCCTGAGCTGTAGTCACAGCTTCATAACTAATCTTATGTCCTGTCCATCAGATTAATCTTTGCACCTGTGAGAACAGTCTCTGAAATACTCATCTAATCAGCAGCTTTGAACTCTATGTAGTTTCAGTTACTGAATACGTGTTCTGCTGTTTCTTGTTTTAGTGCCTTAACTCATGTTGTCTCTTCTCCTTGGAACAGATGAGTTTGTCTCTTTGACTCTCCTTCCAATCATCCAACTTCACATCTTTGAAAATTCATCTGAGGACAAGAAATAATTGGGATAATAGTAGACATTTATATAATGCTTACCATGGGCCAGACACTGTTCTATGCACATAACATATGATTTCATTAAATCCTCACAACAATCCTATGAGGTAGGCACCAAAATTATTCCTGTTTACAGATGCAGAAACAGAGGCCCTCAAATTGTTACTTTCCTTAAGTCCTACCGTGAGTGAATAGCTGAGTTCAGATTTGAACCCAGGCAGTCTTTTTTTTTTTTTTTTTTTTTTTTTAAGATTTATTTATTCAGAGAGAAAGAGGCAGAGACACAGGCAGAGGGAGAAGCAGGCTCCATGCAGGGAGCCCGACGTGGGACTCTATCCCGGGTCTCCAGGATCATACCCCTGGCGTTAGGCGGCGCTAAACCGCTGCTGCTCTGAACCCAGGCAGTCTTATGCTTCATTGCTTGCTCTTTGTTTTCCCTACCTATTCTTATCTACTCTTTGTCAACACACCTGATTCTCTCTGCCTCCCCAACCTCAAAAGTTAAGTATCTTCTTCCTGCTTCTGTAATAACCCATGCATGGCCTGATGTTAATCTCTAGTCCATAGGCTAGATCTGGAGCAAATTTTATTTTAAATATTTTTGACCAAGGAGACAGCATTGTAGATTATTTAATTGCCAGCTCTTCCCCCCCTCCCGGCCCCCCATTATTCTTAAGGTAATGAAGTTGGAAGTGATCACTTCCCATTTTCTTGATTTTAGTCATCTCTGTGAAGCCTTGTCCTAATATTTAGTTTCATTTAGTTTCCGAATATTTAGTTTCATTTAGTTATTTTTCCTTTGTTTCTCCATAGTACTTTATTATAGAATCCCCTACCAGCATTCTCATTCTTTTTAAAAAATCCTTTATTTAAATTCAGTATAACTAATTTATAGTGTATTATTAGTTTCAGAGATAGAATTTAGTGATTCATCAGTTGCATACAATACCCAGTGCTCATGATGTCAAGTGCACTCCTTAATGATCATCACCTAGTTACCCCATTCCCCCCCATCCCTGTTTCTCCCGCAACCCTGTTTGTTTCCTGTAGTTAGTCTCTTACTATTTGCCTCCCTGTTTTCATCTTACTTTCTTTTTCCTTCCCTTCCCCTATGTCCATTTGTTTTGTTTCTTAAGTTCCACATATGAGTAAACTCTTTATTGCGACCATTTATGTACTTTTCTCCTTTTCGTTTTTTTTTTTTTTTTTTTAAGATTTTAGTTTATTTATTCATGAGAGACACAGAGCAAGAGAGAGAGAGGCAGAGGAGAAGCAGGCTCCATGCAGGGAGTCCCACGGGACTCGATCCGGGGTCTCCAGGATCACGCCCTGGGCTGCAGGTGGCGCTAAACTGCTGGGCCACCGGGGCTGCCTCTTTTCTCCTTTTCTTGATTCCCTTGCTTGCCTCTTGGGGATAGGGAATAAGACTTCCTACTTTATATTCCTAACTGTCAGCATGGAGTAGGTTGAATGAACTTGTTGAATGAACAGGGAAGTCTGCTTGTACCCATACCTATAGATGAGTGAGAGAAGAGGATTAAGAGGAGTGTGATGAAATGGACTTATATTGGAAATTCAAGGCAGTGCCTAGTAATTGTGTGGAGCAGGAATTCTGGAGCCAGGTTGCATAGTTTATCCTGGCTCCACCTTTTACAAATTTTGTGACCTTGGGTGAGTCTGTGCCTCAATTTATTGAATTGTAAGATGTAAGTAGTAATAGAATCTACCTCACAATTTTGTAAGTGATGTCTGAGTGCTTGTTAAACGAGTAACCTTCTGGAATCCAGAGAATTGATTATTCTATATAAATTGTATTTGTGAAACACTTCTACCCTAACTGTATAACATTATAGGCAGAATGAAGCCAGTCTTGCTGCCCTATCCTCATTTTGATCCATGTGGTGATGGTTTAAAAAGGAAAAAAAAAAAAATAGACTAGAAGGTTGTAAAAAAAAAAAAATAGCTGGCAGCGTAGTTTTGTTAATAACAATAATAGTAATTATCATTTATTGAGGTTATGAAAGCTCCATTCAAATGAAAGTACAAAGCACCTTTCAAAATCACATAAAAATAGTTTGAGGATTATCTGCTAGTTTAGATTATCTCATTGGTACCCTTCATTCATTAGAAGTTGAATGAATGAGTTTGTAAGTATTCTTTTAATAAGTATCCCTATGAAGTGGAGAGGACATAGAGTATAGATATTTCCCTCCTGAGGAATACCTGACTCCCTTCATGTCATGCCATTGTTAGTCCGGAGACAGCTAGAGACAATAACCTGGAACTGCAGATGTAATGTTTACTCTTACAGTTCTAGAAACCATTTTTTATACATTAATAGCATTAAAAAACAACAACTGGTAGCGATAATGCCCATTCAACTCCATCAAGACTATTCAGCCCACCCAGTTTTGTAGTGGGTTTGCTGCCAGAATGTCAATACTATTAAAATCTTAGAAAAGGAATTCCTTGTACTTCTATTCTTAGAGTCTGAACCATGGCACAATGATATAAGTAAAACTTGCAATGGAATTCTTTTTTTCCTTTGAAGCAAAAACACAAAACTTTTTAGTTGGACTCGAGGGTAACCTCCCAACCATGCCTTCTCCTCCTTACATGTACTTGGAATAGAGTTTGAGAGCTGAAAGTTACTTTGTATAGTTCAAACTCCTCATGTAACAGATGCAGAAATGGACTGATAATGTAGAACAGGTTTAAAGGGGCTTAAAGAAGTGACTTGTCCAAAGCCATGTAATTAGGTCCCTGGTAATTAGGGAATTGGAATTCAGGTTTCCTGAGTGGTACTTGCACTAAACTGTGTTGCTTACATTAATTGATGATATGGTTAACCTGGGAGCCAGGTACGTGAAAGCATAACTTTCTTGAATTCTTCTATTTGTTTAAGCAAACTTCAATCATCAAGGAAACAATAAAAGGAAAATAAATCTTAGATTGTAGGGGGATACTTATCCACTGAACCAGCACCATGGATAAGGGACCTTTTTTGGGAAAATGGCGCAATCCTTTGGGAACAAGAAAGATCCATTTGTTTGTTCATTCCATGCTGAGCTCTTATTGGATGCCAGCCATATTCAACTGCAATCTGGCAGGACAGTGATGAATAAGACAGTGTCCTTAAGGAGCTTAGGGTTTAGAAGAGACAACCAACATATAAATATATATATATATATTTTTAAAAAGCAACAATGTGGGAGCGCTTGGGCTGCGCGCGGAGCGGGCTCGGGAGGGAGCGGGCTCGGGAGGGAAGTCCGGAGACAAAGGGAGCGCCGCCGCCGCCACCTCATCCGCCCCGCTCGCCCGAGGCCGCCGAGGGACTTTGAACATGTCAGGGATCGCCCTCAGCAGACTCGCCCAGGAGAGGAAAGCCTGGAGAAAGGACCGCCCGTTTGGCTTTGTGGGTGTCCCGACAAAGAATCCAGACGGGGGATCCCTGGGTGGCGCAGCGGTTTGGCGCCTGCCTTTGGCCCGGGGCGCGATCCTGGAGACCCGGGATCGAATCCCACGTCGGGCTCCCGGTGCATGGAGCCTGTTTCTCCCTCTGCCTGTCTCTGCCTCTCTCTCTCTCTCTCTGTGACTATCATGAATAAATAAAGAAAATCTTAAAAAAAAAAAAAAAAAAAAAAAAAGAATCCAGACGGCACGATGAACCTCATGAACTGGGAGTGTGCCATTCCAGGGAAGAAAGGGACTCCCTGGGAAGGAGGCTTGTTTAAACTACGGATGCTTTTCAAAGATGATTATCCATCCTCACCCCCAAAATGTAAATTCGAGCCACCGCTGTTTCACCCGAACGTGTACCCTTCGGGCACAGTGTGCCTGTCCGTCCTCGAGGAGGACAAGGACTGGAGGCCAGCCATCACAATTCAGCAGATCTTGTTAGGAATACAGGAACTTCTAAATGAACCAAATATCCAGGACCCAGCTCAAGCAGAGGCCTACACGATTTACTGCCAAAACAGTAGAGTACGAGAAGAAGGTTCGAGCACAAGCCAAGAAGTTCGCACCTTCCTAAGTGGCAACGGCGCGGCAGCGTTAGAAGGAAGGGATTGGTTTGGCAAGAACTTGTTTACAACATTTTTGCAAATCTAACGTTGCTCTGTCCAATTACTAGTCACCTGGGAGGGTGGGCAGCCGCCATGGTCCATTTCCGCCACTGGCACGCAGTCCTCGACTCGCTGAGCTCCCCGGTTTTTCATACAGGGTCTCTTCCTTCAGTCTTTTGTATTTCTGATTGTTATGTAAAACTTGCTTTTATTTTAATATTGGTGTCAGTATTTCAACTGCTGTAAAATTATAAGCTTTTATACTTCGATGAGCCCCGAGGAGCTAGTTTCCTTTGCTCGCGGATGCAGGCATGCTTCCCACCCACCGTGTAGAGCTACACGTAGCCTCCCGCCTCGCTCCCGCAGAACCCGGGTTGTGTTGCTTATGAGCCTCAGATCCAAAGGCAGCCGGTGTCTCGTTTCCGCATCACTTCCTTTGTGTTTATATGGTGTTTTGTCTGTGTTGCTGTTGAGGAAATAAACTGTTTATATATATAAAAAAAGCAACAATGTGATTAGTTCGTTCATTCATTCATTGATTCATTCCTTCCTTCAAACTTTAATATAGCAGCCAGAGAGAATCTTTTATTAAATTAAATTAAATAATTAATTAATTAACAAATTAATTAATATAAATATTTTGTTTATTTATTTATGAGAGACAGAGAGAGAGAGAGAGGCAGAGACACAGGCAGAGGGAGAAGCAGGCTCCATGCAGGGAGCCCAACATGGGACTCCATCCCAGGTCCCTAGGATCATGCCCTGGGCCGACTGTGGCGCTAAACCACTGAGCCAGTGGGCTGTCCTGAGGGAATCTTTTTAAATGTGGGTTAGATCATATCACAATCCTCGGTAATTCTCTACTTAGAGAAAAAGAAGAGTTCTTAGAATGGCCTATAACACTGTACATGTTTGCTCCACTCTTCCAGATATCATCCTCTACTACTTAACTTCCTTGCTGGACTCCTTGCTACTTCTTGAAGAGTATACTACCCTCACTTGGCAAAAGCACTTCTCTTCAGAAGTTTACATGGCTTGTTCTCTTACCTCCTTCAAATGTTAACTCAAATGTCAGGTTCTCAGTGAAGTGTTCCTAGACTACTTTATTTACAGTTGCAGCCCTGGCCCACCACCTGACATGCCCATCTCTCTTCCCCGTGCTGTCTTTTTCCATAGCACTAATAATTTACTGTATACTTACTTCTCTGTTTTGTTAGTCTCCCTCATTAGAATGTGAACTCAATGAGGGCAGGACTTTCTGCTTTATATTCTCTTGTACTCTTTGCATCTAGAATAGTGCCTGGCACATGCTAGGCTTCAATAAATATTTGTTCAATGAATAAATTCAACAAATACATAGTACCTACTACTAACAGGCAATGTGCAGGATTAACTATTTGGTGGAAGTAGTGACAAAATGCAGTGCAGTGGGACCACAAAGAAGAGAGCAGTTAACCTGGTCCGTAGGATTCTTTGGGGAGGTTTCCTGGTTGAATTGACCGTTAAGCTGGGGTTTGAAGAATGAGTAGGAGGTAGTGAGAGTGAATAGGCTTCAGATCAAGTTTGGTGGAATGTGATTTGTCTTTTGTTTTTATTATAGTAATTTGGACTTTGATTTTCCTTTGGACTTTGGTTTTGTTAAAATTTCAGTAAACAGATACTAGGAGTTGAACTTGTTTAGTACCTTAGAAGATTTGAGCATATATTTTAATAGCAAAGTTGTATAGTTTAGTCTCAATATCATTGAAACTGTTCTAAGGGGGCTGGAAATTACCACAAATTTAGTGGCTTCATATAGCATATCACAGCAGGATTTCTCAACCTTGGCATCATTGATATTGGCCTTTTTTGGGGGGATAATCCTTTGTTATAGGTGCTGTTCTGTGCATTATAGGATGTTAAACAACATCCCTGTCTTTTATCCACTAGATACTAACAATGTGACAGCTAGAAATATCACCAGACATTGCCAAATGTCCCCTGGGGAACAAAATTGCCTTCCAGTTGAGAACCACCACATTAGAACCACTGCATTATTGTTGGGGTCTAGGAATTCCTGCCTTTAGCAACTTAACAAATGATGGGTAGGGGGAGAGAGATCTTAATACAGTAACCACATTTCTGATTCTAGAATTGGATCAAAAAGTTTGAAATTGGCAGTTCCTTATACATGATATTCATATAACTAACTTTATTTGAAGGTAGAAATAAAGTGCTTTTAAAACAGTTTGGGCTTTGCAAATTGGAGGAGAGTTCACAGGATGAGATTCTTGAGTTATACTTTGAAGGGTAAAGTTTGTAATGGGGAGGAGCACATCTCAAGGGTATTATCATTACCAAAGGCTGAACCATGTTCAGAGAGTTCTGGGAGTTGCCTGCTGGGGAGAAGGCATAGGTGAGTAAAACTCAGTTGTAGAGAGTCTTAAATGTGTATGAAGGCAAAGGAGTCTAAGCTGTTTTCCTGCACTATTTTCATCTCTATTGCTGCATAACAGAATACCACAAACTTAGTGGCTTAAAACAATACAAATTTATGTCTTTTAGTGGGTCAGGAGTCATGGCTTCATCTGGATTTTCTGTTGAGGGTCTCAAAAGGATTATATTAAACTGTCAGCTGGCTCCAGCCTCATTTGGAGGCTCGACTAGGGAAAGATCTCTTTCCAAGCTCCTTTACGTTGTTGTTGGAATTCTTTTCCTTAGCTATATGATTGAGGTCCTCATTTTCTTGCTACCTGTCAACTGGGGCCACTCTCAGCTCCTATGGGCCATTCTCAGGTCCTTGCTTTATATTGTGCCATAACTTGGCTGTTTGTTTCTTTGAGGTCAGCAGGAAAATTTCTCTTTTCAGTTACCTAGGATGGAATTTTATATAACAGAAAGTAATCAAGGTTGTAACTTCTTCCACATCTCCCCCCAACACTTTTGCTGTATATTCTATTGGCTAGGTTTTATCCACGCTCAAGGGGTGGGCATGATGTAATTGCATGGATATCAAGGGACAGGAATTTCTGGAGCCATCTTAGAATTCTGACTACCATACACACTTTTAGCTCCTTGGAGGCAGTGGCCTTTTTTCATTTTTTGCTCAGCCTTATATATCTCTGGTGCCTGGCACATAGTAAGTGCTTTATAAATATTTGTCAAGTGAATGAAATCAGTGAATGAGTGTTTGGTAGATAGTTGAGTGCTATTTGTGATTTCAGCTCCTATACTGGTAATTTTACATTGGGAAGTAGTCTAGTTTCTCTGGCTTTATTCATTTCTTCACTCTAGGTAAAACTATAAATATTTTTACCTGAAATATTAAAGTAAAACCTAAAATTATTAAAGTAAAACCTAAAATTATTTGTTTATTATCACAGGTGTCAATCAGATCTATTATGTCAGACAACACTCACTGGAAAAATAATTTAGGGCTACATTGCAGTAAACTAGCAGATTTCTTCTAAGAGCCAAAAATGTTGGCATATTTGGGGTTTTGAGGGTCTAGTGGGTGGATAGGATGTCTGAAGTTTTACATCTATTACTAGTTATTAAACATTATTTCAGAACACTGAAAATACTGATTGTTTTATAATAGCTGCATAAAAATTGGGATTTCAGTCTAACTTGTACTTATAACTTTATATATAGTTTGGTGTTATCAGTAATTATAGTTCTTCTTTTTTTTTTTTAAGATTTCATTTTTAAGTAATCTCTACACTCAACATAGGACTCGAACTTCTAACCCTGAGATCAAGAGTTGAATGCTCTACTGACTGAGCCAGCCAGGCGCCCCTACAAGCTGTTCTTCGTACTAGTCATAGGAAATATCTGCTGAGCAAAATTTAGATCTTGAGCTGGCTGTTGATAAAGTGCCATTTTATCTTCACAAAATCAGATACTTCTGATATCCAAGTTATGTTTCTCCACTAGACTTGCTGTTCAGACTGGGTTCATGGGAATCCCAGGATGTGCCAGAGAGTACTAGAAGCCACAAAGTAAGCTTGGCACATATTCCTATCAATTTTCATGATATATTAAAAGGTAAAACTTTTCCTGTTAAAACAAATACAGGTGCAGGATATTAAAGGATAGAATGCAAAATATGAATGAATTCTAAAAGTAAATTTCTTTTTAAAATTTTTTTCTTAGATTTTATTTATTTATTCATGAGAGACACAGAGGGAGAGAGGCAGAAACACAGGCAGAGGGAGAAGCAGGCTCCATGCAGGGAGCCTGATGTGGGACCTGGTCCCAGGACTCCAGGATCATGCCCTGGGCTGAAGGCAGATGCTGAACAGCTAAGCCACCTAGGCATCCCTAAAACTAAATTTCGTATAGCATATTGCTTTAGGTGGCTCCTCCTAGCTTCTCTCATACCTTGATTTATGGTCACTTTCCTCTGCCCTTCAGGTGTGTTCATGGACAAGTTTGAGAGGCACTGTACTGTACCAGGCTCCCTTTAACTGGATCTTGGCAGATGGTAAGATTCAGAGACATTTCAGGTGGAGGTTAGGCGTACAAGAAAAATCAAGGATCAGGGTCCTTTGTCTGGGAGGAGACATTTTACAGGAGGGAAAACCTGGCCTCCTGGTAGGTTGGTGGGGATCCAGCTGGTCCCAGATGGCCTCAGTCATTCATCGGGCGGACCTTAGCAGGATAACTAAGGCTCTCCACATGGTCTGTTGTTCCAAGCTCCTTTTTTTCCCCCTAAGTCTCTTTCAGTGATTTACGTGTATTCCAAAAAAAAGCAGCAGCAGAGGTTAGCAATGTCTCTTGAGGCTGAAGTTCAGAAGTGACTTCCATTACATTCTGTTGGTGATAGTAAATCACAGTGTGAGGTCAAATTCAAGGGATGGGGAAATAGACTCTTCCTCTTGATAGGAGACTGGCCTTTAAAAAACTTACCATGTGATCTTAGACAAGTTACTTACTTCCTTTAAGCCTTATTTTTTTTGTCTATAAAATGGGGATGATATTAATACCTACCTCTTGGGGTGGTTGTAAGGATGAATTATGTTGTTGCATGAAAGGATAGCTGATAGTAAGAGCTTAGTAAACATCTTTGACCGTTCTTATGTGTCTGCCTAATGAAAGTTTGGTCATCCCTGGACCTTTTTCCTTCCTGAAGTCTCCGTAACTTTCTTGTTCTTGGAAAATGTAGGGTCTTAGCAACTCATTTGATAGTATGTATTGCCTTATGTTTGTATATATACACAGCATAGCTCATCTGCTGAAGTTTGTAAGCCTCTGGAAGGTGCAGGGCAATGTTCATAGAAGTTTTTGTAGGATTCCCAGTACCTAGCCCTCAATGATGTTTAGTGAATGAGTCCCCATATTATTTAAAAGAAGATACAAGCTTTTTTTTTTTTTTTTTTTTTTTTTTTTTCTGTTGCCTTGAGTCTAGCAAGTACTTTGCTAAGAGGAAAAATTAAACTCTCCAGCTCTGGAGTCTCACTGCTTAACTGTTTAATGAAATTAGGCCTATTTACATGGAGATTTTAATTCTCAAAAGAAACAAAAACTTAATTTTTGCTGTTCTAAAAAATAAATGAAGATTTAATTTAGAGTTAGAGTTAGAAAGAGATTTAAAAGCAATAAAATACGTTTTATTTAATTTTTATTTATTTATTTATTTTTTAAATTTATGATAGTCGCAGAGAGAGAGAGAGGCAGAGACACAGGCAGAGGGAGAAGCAGGCTCCATGCACCGGGAGCCCAAAGTGGGATTCGATCCCGGGTCTCCAGGATCGCGCCCTGGGCCAAAGGCAGGTGCTAAACTGCTGAGCCACCCAGGGATCCCCAGTACGTTTTATTTTAATGGTCATTTTAATAATTTTCAAATTCTAGGAGGTATGAATTCTGAACTTTACTAGATCAAAGTATGTTCATGAAAGGGTCTGTTGGTTTTTATAAATGAAAAGCTGTATATAATAAAAAGGCTTTTTTTCTAAATTGTGGTTATTTCTTGCTGTGCAGAATAAATGTGAATGCTTCTATAATACTCTTAAGGAATCCTGTATAGGAATCAGGTTTAACTTGAAGTTAATGCTAATAGCGTGAAGTCGGGGTACAGTGAGAAAAGGTAAAAAAAATCTCGCATCTGCTGTTACATGTTGTTAACTCCCTCAGCAGACGTTAAATCATTTCAAGTACAATAATAGTGTGGGAGGTAAATTAACTAACCATTAACAATCTTATAAATACACAATTAACATGCCAGCATTTATATGACACATTGATGGGGCAGCAGTAATTTTTGATTGGGAGTTTGCAGACCTTGGAGAAGCCTCAGGCTGTTGCTTATTCAGATAAGTTTTCACAGATTGCAGGTGAGGGGGCTTGAAGTCTGTCTGGCAGAGGGAAGTAGGTGTATAGAGTGCTTTGAAAGTCTTGGAAAGGGAATTTCCTTTTAATCATTGGCTGGGTGTGAGCATTTTAAGTCATGGTTAATACCTATCTCAGGTCCTTAGGGAGTGAAGAAGTATAGGGAAGGTTCATTTGCTCATGCAGCATTATTTAAAGAAACAGAGTCTTTCGGGTATGGACTTGGTAACTGAAGTTGCATGAATCTCTAGGAGTTTTAAAAAGATACAAGATTGGGATGCCTGGGTGGCTCAGTGGTTAAGTGTGTGCCTTTGGCTCAGGTCATGCTCCCGGAGACCTGGGATTGAGTCCCACATCGGGCTCACTACGTGGAGCCTATGTCTCTTTCTCTCTCTCTGTGTCTCTCATGAATAAATAAATAAGATCTTTAAAAAATTTTTTTTCTAAGTTTTTAAAATAAATAAATAAAGTTAAAAAATACAAGATACTAACATCCAACTTTTCCCTCTGTGGTTTCAGGTCAACAAGTAGGTGATCCTTGAAGTTTCTTTCTTGTATAAAATTTCATGACTTTTATTTTTGAACAACCATTATATGCACTGCTTATTTCTTCCTATTGTATAAATCACAGTTATAGGAGTTAAGGGGAGCCTAAGGGTCTAGTCTACTGAATAACATATTTACTGTATTATATTTTCCACAAAGACCCATGACAGAAATTTCTCTCAGGCCTCAGAACTCAAAGAACTCAACAACAGGATCTTTAAAAATGTCATTTATTACTACTGTTGTAATTCTTTATTCCTTTTTGTTTTGGAAGGCTATATAATGCTTAAAATTCTTGGACTTATTAGCTGTCGGGCTTTGGGCAGATTTTGATTTGCCTTCATTTTCTCATCTGTAAAATGGGGACGAAAACAGTATCTCATAGGGTTATTTTGAAAATTGTACAAATTAGTCAATCTAAGAAAGAGCAAGTGTAGCTTTTGTAATAAATAAAGGTTAGTTATTATAATTGCTTTTTGCTTCCTCAGAAGTTTCCTGTGGGAAATGTACAATATAACATTCATACAGATTACCGTTTGCCACTTTTTTCATCTACTTTTTTTTTTTTTAAAGATTTTATTTATTTATTCACGAGAGACACAGAGAGAGAGAGGCAGAGACACAGGCAGAGGGAGAAGCAGGCTCCATGCAGGGAGCCTGATGTGGTACTCTATCCCAGGTCTCCAGAATCACACCCTGGGCTGAAGGCGGTGCTAAACCGCTGAGCCACCCGGGCTTCCCATCATCTACTTTTTTACTCTGTTGTATCTTATGTTTTTCTGTAAGCCATTGTGAACAGTTTGGAGAGCATATGTGAATAAAGTTATTTAAAATATGCTTGTAGGGGATCCCTGGGTGGCGCAGCGGTTTGGTGCCTGCCTTTGGCCCAGGGCACGATCCTGGAGACCCGGGATTGAATCCCACGTTGGGCTCCCGGTGCATGGAGCCTGTTTCTCCCTCTGCCTGTGTCTCTGCCTTTCTCTCTCTCTCTCTCTCTGTGACTATCATAAATAAAAAATAAAAATAAAATAAAATATGCTTGTATTAAGGCTTGATAGCATTAGAACATACTAAAAATTTACTTCCCTGTGTAGGGCATGTTCCAAGTTAACACATCAAGTTACATGGTCATTAATGCACACAAATGGTTCTGTGCAGTGGTAAAAGCATCCACATTGCACCTGGAACAAAACTTAGCACATCATAGGAACTTAATAAATGTTTGTTGAATGAATGAATGAAGTATAAAAGGAGATCCACCCAGTACATTAAAAACGGGCTGAGTCACTTTGGGATATCTTATGTCTTCTTACTCTGTGTGGTTGTCCCTCTGCTTTCATTTTTGTAAAATAAATCTGTATGCTTTGAGGAATCTGGAGTTAAAAAGTGGAAGAATCCATGAAAATAGGTGATCTTAGGGGAACAGACCTCCTGGAGGCTGAAATTGTTTATCCAGCAGCCTTAAAGGTATATAAAAAGGACCAGTTATCTTCAAGTCAACAATTAGTAACATCCAGGGAAGATATTCAAGACCCCAAAATAAACAGTATTTGTAAAAATGTAAAGCAGCATTTCTAAACTAGGTTCTGTGAATCTCTTATGCATTGATATATTTTAATGTTCCTGGAGGAAAAAATGTTTAAGGATTAGATAAGTTTCAGATTTGGGATATATTGCATTACAAGAGTCTCCACTCTTGTAGATTCACAATATACGTGAGTAGTTTTATCTTTTTATTTTATTTTATTTTATTTTATTTATTTATTTGAGAGAGAGTGAGCAGAGCAGAGGGAGTGAGCAGAGTGAGAGAGAGCACGAGCAGAGATGAGGGATTCCCCACTGAGCAGGGAGCCCAATGTGAGGCTCAATCCCAGGACCCTGAAATCATGACCTGAGCCGAAGGCAGACACCCAACTGACTGAGCCACCCAGGTGCCCCTACATTAGTAGTTTAAAAGCTTTGAGAAGTCTAATTAAATAGCAAGAAAACTTATTTTGTTTAATGTGGCATTTCCTAGACATTTTAAAATTTAAATTTAAAAATTTGTGGTAATATACATGTAATAAAATTGACCATTTTAACCATTTTTAAGAATGTAGGTCAGTGGCATGAAGTATATTTACACTGTTATTTACACTGTTGTGCAGTTGGAGACCGCCAGTCTCCAGAACTTTTTCATCTTTCCAAACTTAAACATATCTTACAAATATTCCCCATCCCCCTCTCCCTCCAGCCCCTGGCACTTTCCATTCTACTTTCTGTCTCTATGAATTTGATGACTCTAGGTGCCTCATATAAGTGGAATCATACAGTATTTGTCTTTTTGTGACTTAACTTCTTTGAGTATAATCTCGTCAAGGTTCATCCATGTTGTAGCATGTGCCAGAATTTTCTTCCTTTTAAAGGCTGAAGAATATCCTATTGTGTGTGTGTGTGTGTGTGTGTGTGTGTGTATATATATATATATATATATATATATGTGGTATATATATATATATATACACCACAATTTGTTTATCCGTTTTCTACCAGTTTCTTTCTTTCTTTTATTTTTTTTTTTAATATTATTTATTTATTTGAGACACACAGAGAAAGAGAGAGAGAGAGAAACAGGCTCCATGCAGGGAGCCCGATGTGGGACTCGATCCCCGGTCTCCAGGATCACACCCTGGACGGAAGGCAGCACTAAACCGCCAAGCCACTGGGGCTGCCCTTTCTACCGTTTCTAATGACTGTGTAGTATTCTGTTACATGCGTGTGTGATGACATACTCAGGCATGGATGTTTAGGTTACTTTTAGATTTTCAGTATAACAATCCTGAGATAAATATTTTTGCATAGTTATCTCTTAAAGGCAAATCCTACAAGTAGGTTTGCCCAAAAGGTACTTATTACACTTTGATAGATGATATATTACCCTCTAAAAAGTCTCAGTTTTCATTCCTTTTTACAGTGCATGAGAGGGCTCATTTCTCTGAACCCTGCCAACATTAGGTTTTGAAAATCTTTGATCTTTGCACAACTGATCAGAGAAAATAACTTGTTTTCATCTGTGTTTGGAATATCTTTGTCTTAGAAATCAAATCTACCTTCAAATGGTAGTTTGCTGCTCTTAAAGTGATTTAAAACATATTCTTTTGGTTCTAAAAGTAGTGTTAGGATAAGTTGATAGTGTCCCAAGGTGACAGTTTTGAAAGGGATAGTGAAGACAAGCTCTTATATCTGTATTAATAGAAAAAAAGCAATCCTTTCTTTATAATCACACTACACATGACATGCTCATAGATGACTTATCTCTACAACAAAATTGTATAATCCTTGGAAGACAGCAACCCTTACTGAATTTCTGCCATGTATAAGATCCTTTGTTGCCAGAAGGGATGTGGCAATGTGGCTCCTGTCCTTGTGGAACTTATAGTCTGAATCTTCAAGTACATGTCGTGGGAGGTGAGGGCATATTTCCTAGGGCAGACTTCTTGAAATTCCCTATCAGAATCAGTATTGAATAGTATTTGTTGAGTGAATGATACAGATTCCAAATTGTATGAAGTCGTAGTATACCAATAAAGAAGATGTCTGCTCTTTTTGGGGTATTTTGGGGCCTCTGTCCCACAAGGATAAAGTTAGAGACTTGCTGTGTGCCCTCAGAAGTATTTTCCCATGACTCTTTACTTCCTAAGAGGTGATGGAGCAGATCCATTTTCCGGAAAACAAACAAACAAACAAACAAACAAACAAACACATGCACATTCTGTTGAGTGTACTTAAGTATACTTTTATTTCTTTGCCCTTTGCCATTTGACTTGTTGGTGCTAGAACACCCATTAAATGTGTAGCTTCTCATTGAAGCCCTTGTTTTTTACAAGAGAAAATTATTCAATATGAAATTGAAAGTACCTGCCCCTCTGCTAGTGACTAGTTGCCTTACTCTCGTGGGAGAGACACTTACTGTGATTGCTATGAGGGTGTTTGCAGTTTTGGCCATCTGTGATGCTATGATTTTGTTACAAAACAAATACTCTCATTTATAAGTAAATCCATGATTGAATACATCTCTTTATGGTTTTATAAGTAATTCTTATTTTTATAAGTGAAACTTAAATGCTCCTCTTTAATTCTGTAATGTTTTTCTGATTAATACACTGAAAATGGTAGACTGACATTAGCATTTCTGAGACTTGGAGGAATCTCATTATATTAAATGCACTAGGACTGTGTTAGGGTATAAACTTTTTGATTCAGAGATACCTTTCCTTGGCATTTCCCATTAGCCTCAGTGTAAAATAACTACTCAGTAAATATATTTGAGGGAAAAAAATGAAGATTAGTGTAATTAATTTGATTAATTATATTTTCTCTTAATCTTGGTATCTTTAAGATCTACCGAGTGATGTCATTAGAATGTTACTAGACAAAAGTTTTTAAAACCTTTGTTGGTTATAATGATTTATTAACTAGATTTCCCCCATATTTCATTTTTAGAAGAGACGAATAACAAGAAAATCTGGTGTTGTAGGCCTTTCTAAAAATAAATACCTCTAGGACTGTTCTGGGAACATATTCAATCCAGTTTTCATGTACCTTGCATCTCATAATGATTTTGGAGGAGGAGGAAGAAGTTGACCCTGGTGACCTGCAGAGTCCTCTTTCAGAAAGGAACCACACATTTATTTTATGTGTTGTGCACTTACTAAAGAAGGATGAATGTTGATATGCTTTAGGATTATTTTAAACAAGAATTGAAAGCTGAAGTTATTATTTTTTACCATCATCATTGTTATTATTAAAAGCAGCTAATACTTAATTATGTGCCAGGTGCTCTTTTGAGCACTTTCCCTGCGTTATCTCTTATACATCTTCTCATTGCTGGAGTCCCCATTTTATTAATGAAGAAAGAAAATAGGCTCAAATAAGTTAAGGTTATTTTTTTTTTTAAGATTTTATTTATTTATTCATGAGAGACACACACAGAGAGAGAGAGAGAGAGAGAGGCAGAGACACAGGCAGAGGGAGAAGCAGGCTCCATGCAGGGAGCCTGACGTGGGATTTGATCCCAGGACTCCAGGATCATGCCCTGGGCTGAAGGCAGGCGCTAAACTGCTGAGCCACCTAGGGATCCCAAGTTAAGGTTATTTTGACCAAGATCACATAGCCAGCTAGTGGTAGGGGCACGATTTGAACCCAGTTCTGCCTGCAGTTCTTTCTCTTAACCAGTGTCCTCTAATACAGTAGTCCCCGATCATTTGCAGGGGGTACTTTCCAGGAACCACAGTGATGCCTGAAATCATCGATGGTACCAAATCCTATATGTACTATTGTTTTTTCTGCACATACATACATACCTATGATAAAGTTTAATTTTCGAATTAGACACAGTAAGATATTAATAGCGATAATAAAACAGAACAATTACAACTATACTGAATTATGTGACTGTGGTCTCCCTCCTCAGAATATCTTAATGTACTGTGCTCAGCCTTCTTGTGATGATGTGAAATGATAAAATGCCTATGTGATGAGACAAAGTAAGGTGAATGACCTAGGTATTGTGACATTGCATTAGGCTACTGTTGACTGTCAGGGTACATCAGGAGGAGGATCATCTGCTGTTGGACTGCAGTTGACCATGAGTAACAACAAACTGCAGAAAATGGGGGATCTCTGGGTGGCTCAGCGGTTTGGCGCCTGCCTTTGGCCCAGGGCGCGATCCTGGAGTCCCGGGATCGAGTCCCACATCGGGCTCCTGGCGTGGAGCCTGCTTCTCCTTCCTCCTGTGTCTCTGCCTCTCTCTCTCTCTCTCTCTCTCTCTCTATGTCTATCATAAATAAATAAATATTAAAAAAAAAAAACTGCAGAAAATGAAACCACAGATGAGAAGAGACTACCATGTTTTCTTTGTTGAGTATTCCCATTTAACTAAGGAGGTACCATTTTATTCCCAGAATATACATCATTTTAGTTTCAACAGGATTCAGGAAGCAGTTCTTACAATGAGATTTCTAAAGTAAGAAATTAATTTGGTAGCAGAGAAGTTTGATTAGTAAAGTTTATTTTAAAAGCACAATACTGGGGCGACTGGACGGCTCAGTCAGTTAAGTGTGATTTCTGCTAAGGTCATGGTTTCAGGGTTGTGAGATTCAGCTGCATGTCAGGTTCTGTGCTTTGTGTGGAGCTTCCTTGGGATTCTTTCTCTCCCTCTGCCCCTTCCTTTATCCCTCCCTCTTTCCCAAAAATAAAATAAAATAAAAGCACAATACTCTCTTAAACCAGAAGAAAGGAAAATGTGTTTATTGAACAAAATTACTTTGGTGGGTTTTTTTTTTTTTTAATTCCTAGTAACTCAAAGTATTGTCTGTGTTCTTTTAGTTGCCTCACAACCATATGACAAAGACAAAGATGAAATGTTAACAGAAGGGATGCCTGGGGATCCCTGGGTTGCGCAGTGGTTTGGCGCCTGCCTTTGGCCCAGGGTGCGATCCTGGAGACCCGGGATCGAATCCCACGTTGGGCTCCCGGTGCATGGAGCCTGCTTCTCCCTCTGCCTGTGTCTCTGCCTCTCTCTCTCTCTCTGTGTGACTATCATAAATAAATACAAATTAAAAAAAAAAAGGGGTGCCTGGGTGGCTCAATGGTTGGGCACCTGCCTTAGGCCCAGGGTGTGATCCCAGAGTCCTGGGATCGAGTCCCACATCGGGCTCCCTGCATGGAGCCTGCTTCTCCCTCTGCCTGTGTGTCTGCCTCTCTCCCTCTTTGTGTGTCTCTCATGAATAAATAAATAAAATCTTAAAAAAAAAAAGTAAACAAAAGAAAGGACAGTTTCATACTTTCACACGTAATTTGAGGAAAATATGACTTGTTCCCCTGTGACCTTATAGAGTAATGAGGAGACTGCATTGGAATGAAGGAGAAAGAAAGGAAAATTTATTGTTTTAACAGTAATTATGTGCTTTGAGTGGTCTAAGGAGTCACTATTAATTTGTTTTGCAAAAGAGGAAGCCATCCTCATTGACCAGAGCTGTAGCCCCTAGTGTTTATAAGGATTTCCTTTCAGCTTAGGCTTAATCCTTGTAAGCTCCTAGGTACAGGGATAAATGTTGATTTTCAAGGTAGCATTGTACCACATTGAATTTGTTTGAAAAATGATTCAGTCATCTTCTTTTTTATTCTTAAATATTGCTGTGTACATCATGTTTCTAGGGAGGTGAGCACGTGAACAATATGAAGAGGAGAAAATAGCCTTTTAAGGAAATTGGCCCACAGAAAGGATGGCCTTCTTGGACAATCCAACTATCATTCTAGCTCATATCCGACAGTCACATGTGACCAGTGATGACACAGGAATGTGTGAAATGGTTCTCATTGATCATGATGTTGACCTAGAGAAGATTCATCCTCCTTCAATGCCTGGAGACAGTGGGTCAGAAATTCAGGGAAGCAATGGTGAGACTCAGGGCTATGTATATGCCCAGTCAGTCGATATTACCTCAAGTTGGGACTTTGGTATTAGAAGACGCTCAAATACAGGTAAACATTGCCTTTTAGTCATGTCTTCTGAACTTTAAATCAGTCAATAATCTTACAGAATAATGCATAATGCTGGAATAGGTTTAATGGGGAAAGTGTCTATTAATTGGAACATGCATGTATTACAGTGAGTCTAAACAACTCCATTTCTGTGACTGAATGGAGAGTGCCTCTGGAATGACGTTATTAAAGGAAGTAGAAACTGAATAGATAAAAAAAGGTGGCTATCAGAGGCATGTTGGATGTTCTGTTTCTAAAAAGTCCTCACGTAGAAAGAGAAATAGACTTGTTTTGAGTATTTTCATAGAGCAACATTAGTCCCAGTGGGTAGACTACCTGGTAGCCGGTTTCAGGTTGACATAATAAAGAACCTTTAATACAGAGAGCTGACTAGCCAAGGAATGATGCTGCTGGAGCCATTTTTTGGCCTTGGAGGGATTGTGGGAGGGTGGGGGGAGCATTGGAGGTAAATAGCTGAATATTTGTTAGGGCTGCTTTTAATAGCAGTCCCCCTGTTTTTGATATATTATCTTTATTTTCTTAAATTGGTCTCTACCCTTTGATCTTTGTGGCTTGAAAATGCTATTCTTTGGTACATACATATTCAATCATTAGCTTTTAAAAACTTACCAATGCCTATTTTCCAGCTTATGTGTTTTGGGAATCTTTCACGGGGAATGTGATGAACCAAGGCCTTTACTTAGATAAGTTATTTAGAATCCATAATGTAGTTCTGATATGACAGGGTGTTCTAGGAGATGATTTTTATTAGGTAATCAGAAAATATAATCTCCACTAATCAGTAGGAGTAACCTGCTAACTCCCAGGAAAAGTAATGGTAGGAGATGTCGTAGATCATAGAAAATATTTACATGTTTATTTTCGTGGTCAAAATGTAAAATGTACTTAAAGAAGTACTGCAGGATACAATATACAGTGCAAGACATGTTAAGGTTTTGGTTCGGAATTCAGCATTCTGTGACATCTCCAAAGAATAATTTGCTCTCATGATGAAAATAATTAATAGCATTTCCCAGTAGCTCAAAGAACTTTTATCAAAATAGGATTTGAGTGAAGGTTTGAATATAATTTAGAACCATTGATTCTCAGTTCTCTAGCTGAAACTGACTTCCTTTGCAAGTTATTGAGGTGGTATCTTATATGACAGGTTAAATGGATTTCAGTAGGAGAATGCTGCTAAATTGAGACCTTTCTGATTGTATTACTTTGGCTGTACCCTTCACATTTATTAATTGCAATTGAATGTATTTTCCTTCAATGGAATTTGGTTAGATATAGTGACATTGTCAAAATGCTTTTGCCGGCACAGTTTACATTTATGGCAAGACTAGTTTCAGTATTTCCCTACCACAATGCTAAGGCAGGAGTGTATGTTATCCTACCTTGCAAGAGGTTGAAAGATAAATTTACTTATTTTTTGTTAGCATTGTTCCAAGATAGGAAGTTGAAGCTAACTCGAGAAATAACATCAATTATGACTTTCTTTTCCATTGTGGTTTTCCTATGCAGTAGTTGTTAATATATGCTGAACAATATTTCTTTAATAAAAGATTGGTTCACTGATTTTTTTTTTTTTTAGTTCACTGATTTTTGAAGGTTGATCAGCCAGTGGTAATATAATCTCACAAATGCATGATTTTAGGTGATGCTTTTGTTATTGTTGTTGGAATTTCTTAAGAATAACTTAGATGCAATAATTACAATTGTGGAGTGTCCTAGTGACCAAAGAATGTACTTTTTAATCCTTTCAGCATATCTTAAAATTTTGTATAAGAAAAATTATTCTTTTTAAGATTTGACTAATGTTACGAAGATACAAATCATTTATTTTACTACCTATAAACTGTTTGAGCCCACTGAAGAAAAGCTATGCTAATTTATATAGCTTTGACATTTTATAATTTTCATGATTTTTAGATAAAGGATTTTATATTTAAAACTTTAATAGTCTAGTCTGAGTTCATTTATCTTTAATTTTTGAAACGGGTAGAGTAATTCATAACAGTAATTTTATTCCTGTAATGTAATATTCACTTCAGTTCATTTGTGCATTAAAATTCCTTTAAGACCGTTATTAATGATTTATATAATGAAATGTCATATTAATCACAGAAGTTTTCACATTTTATTATTCTCTTCCATGTTAATACTATCTTTATGATCTCTATTAATGTTTTATATCCTCTAATTTCAATTATAAATCAAGAATATTTTCATGTTTTTGTTGGTATTTGCTTTTCAGGGGTGCCACCTTTAAAATTTTATGACTTTTTCCCTACATGTGCAATATAAAACATCTTTATTCATATAAAGGTAGTTAATTATGTCTTTGTTTATAGTAAACTTTCATTGACAAACTTATAGTTATAATATTTCTTTTCAAGCTCAAAGATTAGAACGACTCCGAAAAGAGAGACAAAACCAGATCAAATGCAAAAATATTCAGTGGAAAGAAAGAAATTCTAAGCAATCAGGTAAATGGAAAAAATTTTAATTGTTAATTTGAGATTTTTATATTTAGTTATATTATTAAATAAGAGCTTTTATTTTTAATTCATCTTTTCAAATCCTCTGAGCAGATACCTCTTGTATTTTGAGCTTTGTTTTCACTTGGGTACATTGGCCCTCTGAAGCCATGTGTTCTTTAGGTCTTGTGTTTTTGGTCACTCTTCATTTTGCATCACAGGAATTGGTCTGTGTAAGGCATGTTTTGTACAAACTGTCATGCCAGTATTTTGTTCTTAGAGCCAAGGAATACCTATGGTTTGGATGGGCCTCTGGGTTATAGATTCCTCCTGGCAGTTCCGACCTAGACTTTCCCTTATCTCATTAGTGGCCAAAATAACAATCTTTTTTGCATATATGCTAATTCTCCCTTTAGCTTAACAAGCATTATGTTGCTGGTATTGTCAGTATTTGTAGTTAGTGTTCATATGGTATTTGTAGTAAAAGCTGGCCATATTACTGATTTTCAAATCTTGAATCTCAGCAAGAAAAAATTAAAAAATCCAAAATGCTATTGAAGTATCTTCTAATGTTTATATTATGTGTCCTAGGTTTTCTGTTTTTTTCCTTTCAAAAAAATGTCTGTACTTTGTCTTCTATGTCTTCTAGCACCTACTACAACTCTGGCATGTAGTAGATGTCCAATTAATTTTTGACTGACTTCACTGCTACATAATATTTATAAAACTAACAATATTAATGATTATTATTATATTAACATCAGTACCTACCTAGTGCTGTTCTAAGCACTTTATGTACATTACCTCCAACGCAGCAATCTTATAAGGTATAGATATTGCTGTTGTTATCAGATGAAACAGAGATTGAGAGAGCTTTAACTTGCTACAGTGATAAGCCTGGAAAGTGGAAGTGCAATAGAGCTGTATTTTCTATCTCTGTCTGCAACTAAAGGCCAATCTCTTCTGCTAAACCATACTATATAAAGTGATTATTGCTTTCTCCTGCTGTGGTTGTATACTCAAGTGTGCTTAGTGGGTATGATTTTCTTAATGATGGCTTCTAAATGTAGAACCAAAAATCTCATTCACTTCTTTCTTAGGTCTCACTTCTATGACTTCCTATGGTTCTCCTTGAGTATCTATTTAATTTTACTCTTGATGTGTTAAAAATCTCTCTAGGCTGGCCTTTTCTGTTGATCCAGTTAATACTTCTCTCTTGTGTTTATCACAGACTGAAAACCTTTATATTGTTTATCTTGTCCACTTTCTTCAAATTTATCATGTATCTTAATGCCTTTACTATTAATCTTTTCTTAATGAATATAGAGCCAGTTTATCTAAGCTCATCTCTCCAGCTACCCTTTGTTTTGCCTTTACTTCCTTATCTTAAAACAATTACAAATAAATAGGATGAATAGAGCACCTCAGATAGAACTGCATCAATCCCCTTTACAATGTGAGAAGTTCTTCAACTTAAATTTTGATACATCTTCCACTTACTCCTTAAAGTCTAATCCACTTTAACTTCTGTTTAGTGTTTCATAGAATGTGCTAGAGAAATAAATAGGCTCCTTTTTGCTTTCATTTGGAGCCATACTGTTCATTATTGGTGTATACTTCTTCCTCAGTTTCCATCCCTCTTATTTCCGTCTCTCGCAGATTTCAGTAATTGACCCTATGATCTTACTGCTAGAAAAGCTCCTTCTTAATATACTTGACCCCTCTTTGAAATATTGACCTTGAGCCAGGCCAGTGAACCCCATCATTGTACAGAGGAATGGTTTTGAATTTTCTGTTCAGCTGGGTTCCACTGTTACCACAGGTTGGCATTCTGGGTGTCCTAAAACGTGTTGGAAAAGTGGAGTCAGCGGTCCAGTAAACATCTACCTGGTAAACTGAGGAGCCACTCTGTTTTTACACAGCTCTCAAGCACATACTCTCTTTTGGCAAGACATGCCACAGCTAGATCCTTTCGATCTTCATTGAGAATTTTGGTTAGGTAATCATTTATTCATTCCCTCATTCTTTTTCTACTGTTTACATTTTGCTAAAAATCCTTTCATCTGTTTTTTTAATCCTTTATCTTATTCTATTTTAAAAAAAATCATTATTATGAATATGATGACCTCCCTTGGAATGTTTTTCTTCCATAGTTATTCTGTCTACATCCTGTCCATCCTTCAAGATACAGCAGAAATGCAGGTTTTTCATAGAAAAGTTGGAAGGGATTTGAGAAGCTGTCTGGTTCATACCCTGAGGTCCTTTGTGAGCTTACTGAGCCATATGCCCTGAGACCACATGATAAAGATCTTTGTAGTATTTCTGTAGCCAGAACTGCATGGGTAAATGTGAAGGTGGTCATTGGAAGAAACCTTGGCAGGAACAATGTCAAATCAAGCCCTGGCATGCATATATTTATATTTATATTTAAGATTTTATTTTTAAGTAATCTCTACACCGAACGCGGGGCTTGAACTTAGGACCCCAAAATCAAGAGTCGTGTGCTCTTCCCAACTGAGCTAGCCTGGTGCCCCAAGCCCCAGTATTTTAAATTTCATTGCTTTAAAATGGTGTTGGTAATATGCCTTACAAAATTTATTATCGCTGAGTCATTTAACAAATTTCTCTTCCATACCTTCTGTGTGCATAATAATTCTGTGCTAGGTGATTGGGAAATAAATAATTCCTGCCCTCTAAAAGTTTGAAGTCTAGTAAAAAGACAAAGCTATTTACACATGAATTAAATAATAACTCAGAAATATTGTAGTGTGTATATCAATTATTTATGAATATTCTTGAAGTTTTCTTTATGTCTTTTCTAGTATTGGTTCCCTAAAACAGCAGTTGCCAGATACAATGACTGTAAAAATCAGAAATGCATCCAAAAGTGCATGTTATAATGGCTTCTGTATAAATTTTTGTCCCTACCTGTGGAATTCCTAATTCAAAAGATAGAGATCAGGGTCCATAAGTCTATATTTTTCAGAAGCTCCCTGGGTGATTCTTAGGAGTAACCAGAGCTGGGGATCACTGGCATATAAATATGCCAGCCACCAAGTTTGTTTCCTCTTCATGCAAATCCAGCAACTTAGCTGTTAATATTTCTGTATTGTATGTGAGAAAATTGGAGCACAGAGGCTAAGTAACTTTTTCAAGTTACTTACAAATAGTAAGTGGCAAAGCCAGAATTATTCTTCTGGCAGTCTGACCCCAGAGACTGTAGTCTTTCTACTCTCTCCCATTCTCTTCCATATTATTGGCAGAAAGGAGCTGCCCCTGGAGCTTTGGGTATTGAGGCCTTGTTCCCTTGTTCCCTTCCTCCTCTGTGTTAGCAATGGCAACGGTTGAGGAAAGTTGCCAAGGCCTCTATGTTAAAAGAAAATTTCATTATAGGAAATCTGAAAGAAAATATAAAAATGAAAATAAGCTACAAGTATTCTCATATTCAGAGGAACTGCTTTTGTTAACATTTTGATGTATTTTTTCTAGATTCTATTTATATAATACATATATTTTAAATATTCTAAACATCTTATGATCTTTTTTGTATTTTTTTTATATATACAAATAGTACATAAATTGTTTTGTCTTGTCTCCATATTGTTCCTGCACTTTTACATTTCTTATTAAGGTTATTTCCAGATGTTTTTTATTTGTGCTACCCTTGTAATTAGCATCTTCTTCCCCATAACTTTCTTACTGCTCTTGTGAAGGAATCTATTGTCTTTATGTATCTGTGTATATCTGTTTTGTATCCAGCCACTAACTGAATCCTTACTAGTTCTAATATGTATTCCCATCTTCCTGAATACTATCCTATGTGCTTTTTCATAAGCCTGATGATAATTAAATTTCTAGGCTATTGTTTTTTCAGTTCTCTGTTGGGGACTTCCAACTGTTTATAGTGATTAGAACTCTTCAGCTGCAAATGACAAAGAGCAAGTGAAGTTGAAGAGCAGCTTGAAAAAAAAAAAAAAAGGCAGGGGGTGGGGGGGAATCCCTGGGTGGCTCAGTGGTTTAGTGCCTGCCTTTGGCCCAGGGCGTGATCCTGGAGTCCCAGGATTGAATCCCGCATTGGGCTCCCTGCATGGAGCCTGCTTCTCCCTCTGCCTGTGTCTCTGCCTCTCTCTCTCTCTCTCTCTCTCTCTCTGTGTGTGTCTCTCATGAATAAATAAAATGTTTAAGGAAAGAAAAAAAGTTTTGTTTTTTTGTTTTGTTTTTTTTTTTAAGAGCAGCTTGAAGTTGAGCAACTCAAGAGGTACACCTGTGCCAGAAGGAAGAGCTCTCATTACCAGCTCCGGTTTCATTTCTGCTTCTTTGGGCCCATTCTCTCTCCTTCCTCCCTCTCTTTTGCTTCCTTATCCCCACAGCTTTTGCCTCCTTATCCCCTACTTTTTCTGCTTCTCTGGTCCATAGTTAATCATTTAACAAGTTTTTATTAAGCTCCTAAAATATGCAAGGACAGCTATGTACTTGTAGCCCTAGACAATACAGCAGTGAACAAGACAAAGTCCCTGTCTTCATGGATCTTGTGGGGTAGATAGACAATAAACACACCCAGTATTGTCAGAATGGGATAAGTGGCATAGTGAAAAATATAGCCAGGCAAGGGGGAGTAAGGAATGCTAGGTAGGAGATTTTGCTATCAGTTTTTATTTTTAAAAAAGATTTTAGGGGATCCCTGGGTGGCGCAGCGATTTGGTGCCTGCCTTTGGCCCAGGGCGCGATCCTGGAGACCCGGGATCAAATCCCGTGTCGGGCTCCCGGTGCATGGAGCCTGCTTCTCCCTCTGCCTGTGTCTCTGCCTCTCTCTTTCTCTTTCTCTGTGTGACTATCATAAATAAATAATAATAAAAAAATTTGAAAAAAATAAATAAAAAAGATTTTATTTATTTATTTGAGAGAGAGAGAGAGAGAGCAAGGGTGGGGCAGAGGGAGAAGCAGACTCCCTGCCCTGAGAAGGGACCCACATGCGGGGCTTGATCCCGGGACCTGGAGATCATGACTGGAGCTGAAAGCAGCCGCTTAACCAATTGAGCCACCCTGGCATCCTGCTGTTTTATATAGGGTGATCAGGGAAGGAAGGCCTCATTGGAAAGGTGATGCTTGAGCAGTTCTTGAAGGAATAAGCCAGGCATATATTGGAAAATGGGTGTCCTAAGATGAAGATCAAGTGCAAAGGTTCTGTGATGGAAGTTTTCCCAATGTATTCAAAGAATAGAGAGGAAGGATGCTTACTTACTGACTAGAGTAGAAAAGGGCAAGAGTGGGCTTAGAGAGGTATTGAGAGAGCTGATCATGGAGGATATTGTAAGGAACTTAATTTTTACTCTGGAAAAGGTGATTTGATCTGAGTAGTGATGTGATTGATAAATTACTTACTCCCCCCACCCCTGGTTTAAATTTAAACAGTTTTTTATTATGGAAAATTTCAAACATATACAAAAATAGAATGGTATCATGAACCCCAAGCTTCAGCAATTATCATGACCAGTCATGTGTGTGTATGTATGTATGTATTTAGAGAACACTCAAGTGGGGGGGATGGAGGGGCAGAAGAAGAAAGAGGGAGAGAGACAATCTCAAGCAGACTCCGTGCTAAGCTTGGAGCCTGACTCAGGGCTCTATCCCATGACCTCTAGATCATGACCTGCACTGAAATCAAGAATCTGACCCATGAAGGCACCCCTCTCAGTTATTTTTAAGCAAATCCCATGTACAATATGAAATTATAATTTCATACCTAAATACTTGTGTATTTTTCTAAATATTTTATTCATTTATTCATGAGAAACACACACAGAAAGAGAGAGAGAGAGAGAGAGGCAGAGACACAGGCAGAGGGAGAAGCAGGCTCCATGCAGGGAGCCTGATGCAGGACTCGATCCCAGGACTCCAGGATCATGCCCCAGGCCAAAGACAGGCACCAAACTGTGGAGCCACTCAGGGATCCTCCTACTTGTGTATTTTTTTTTTTTAAGATTTTATTTTTATTTATTCATGAGAGACACACAGAGAGAGAGGTAGAGACACAGGCAAAGGGAGAAGCAGGCTCCATGCAGGGAGCCCGACGTGGGATTCGATCCAGGTTCTCCAGGATCACACCCCGGGCTGCAGGCGGCACTAAACTGCTGCGCCATCCAGGCTCCCCTACTTGTGTATTTTTAAATGCATAAGAAAACTGCAGTACTACCACTTTTCCAAAAAATTAGCAGGAATTCTTTGATATTAACAAATACTTCCTTGATTGCCTCAAATGTTTCTTTTTCTTTTGCCAGTTCATTCAGGTCTAGATGTAAGGTCCACATGTTTGTTTGACGTGTTCCATTTCCTTTTTAATCTGTAGATTCTCCTTTACTTTTTTTCATTGTAATTTATCTAAGAAACTGGCTCATTTGTCCTATTGAATTTCCTACATTCTAGACTTTGCTAATTGTATCTCTGTGGTCTCATTTAATAGGTTCCTCTGCCCTCTTTATTTCCTATAAACAGGGAGTTAGATATAAAACTTGCTTAGATTGAAGCTTGATTCTTTGATAAGAATATTCTGTATATACTGATCTAAACTTCATATTGCATCATATCAGGAAATATGGAATATGTCTTCTTGTCTTTTTTTGTGAAGTTCAGATGGTAGAATTAGGTGTTGTTCACCCATTATTAAGTTACTCCCATCAGCTTTTCTTCTAATGGTTTTAGTGGCCATTGATGGGCATTACCTAGATGAATTATTTCATCAGAGTTGCAAAATAGTGATTCTAATTTTATCGGTTTTCCTATAAAGAACAACTTTTCCTACTCTATTATTTGGTTATTCTCAGATATAGTTCCTACAGAAAAGACAGGATAAATGCTTGATTCTTACATACTTCCTTCTGTAGATTGGCCAGAATTGGCCATTTGTTTAGAGAGTCTTGGTTCTTTTTTAGTGGTAAATGGCACTGAAAGACCAAAACTTGAACTCTAGAGATGCTTACTGAATTGTTTTTTGCTTGTAGGCCTTTTAGGGGATAGGGCTCAGAAAAAGATAAATTTAAGAGGAAATACATTGTGAGTTAATGCTGATAATTCCTATATGTATTTAGGATTATAGAGTGTTTACTTTGATTTTATGTTTATGTATTTTTTCTTATGCTGAAAATCGTGGTTCCAGAATAGAAACATCACTATCATTACACTGTGATTACTAAAAATAGTTTAAGATTTTTTTTTTCCCTTTTGATATGTTCCATTAGGGAACATACAAATTGCTGTGTGATAAAGTTACTTAAAATAATTTCTCTCTTTCTAGTTAAAATGCCAACTCAATATTATACTTAGGTTTGTTCATTTCATTTTGCTTTTATTTTTAGAGATTGCACTTCTACTTTTCTTTAATAACTATATAAGACATTTATATGGCTCTAAAGTTGAATGCATAAAACAAGGTAAAATCAGAGAAATCTAGCTTCAATTCCTGTCCCTTCTATTCTTATTATAGGTAGTTATCTATCTATCTATCTATCTATCTATCTATCTATCTATTTATTTAGAAAGGATGGGTGGGGGGCAAAGGTAGAGGGAGAGAGAATATTTTAAGTAGGCTCCATGTCTAGCACAGAGCCCAATGCAGGGTTCTGTCTTAACAACCCTGAGATCATGGCCTGAGTCTAGAGTTGGATGCTTAACTGACTGAGCCACTCAGGCGCCCCTAGATAGTCAATTTAAAAAAGGTTTTGGTTCTTCTGTTCACTTAAATCTCTATATAAGCATATTTATATTCATATTCTTTT
Source organism: Vulpes vulpes (assembly GCF_048418805.1). Taxonomy (NCBI): domain Eukaryota; kingdom Metazoa; phylum Chordata; class Mammalia; order Carnivora; family Canidae; genus Vulpes; species Vulpes vulpes. The sequence goes on from NC_132781.1 coordinate 57,413,293, forward strand.
TAGGTTAGGGGCTCCTGAGTGGCTTAGTTTGTTAAATGTCTGCCTTCAGTTTAGGTCTTGATCTCTAGGTCTTGTGATTGAGCTCTATCAGGCTCCCTGCTCAGCGTGGAGTCTGCTTCTCCCTCTGCCCCTCCCCTGCTCATGCTCTCTCACACTCTCTCTCTCAAATAAATAAATATAATCTTCAAAAAGAAAGCATACTGTACATACTGTTTTATGTAGAACTTATTTCACTTAGCAACACATTCTGGGAATTACCCTGGTGAATATATAGAGATAAGCTTCATTCCATTTTAAAGCTTCATAGTATTCTGTCACATTGATGTGCTGTAGTTTAGCTAACTAGTTTCCTGTTGAAGGACATTTGGTTATTTTCAGACTTTTGTTGTTGCAAAGCACTGCAGTGAATAGCCTAATGCATGTGTGTTGTGTTGTATTTTTAAAAAAATATTTTATTTATTTTTTCATGAGAGACAGAGAGAGAGAGAGAGAGAGGGAGGGAGAGGCAGAAACACAGGCAGAGGGAGAAGCAGGCTCCATGCAGGGAAGCCTGATGCAGGACTAGATCCCACAATCTTGGGATTCTGAGCCAAAGGCAGATGCTCAGCCGCTGAGCTACCCAGGGGCCCCTTTTGTGTTGTCTTTTGTTTGTTTTCCCCAGTGTATCTAAAAATCCTCTAGGTGGTATTGTTGGGTCAAAGCGTAAATGTGTGATTTCCCTCAGTATTGCCAAATACCCCTCCACAAGTGTTTTTCTCTTTTCTTTTCTTTTCTTTTTTTAAGATTTTTTTTCCCTAAAGATTTTACTTATTTATTCATGAAAGGCATACACACACACACACCACACACACACACAGAAAGGCAGAGACAGAAGCAGGCTCCATGCAGGAAGAACTCCAGGATCACACCCTGACCCAAAGGCAGGCACTCAACCACTGAGCCACCCAGGCGTCCCAAAGATTTTGTTTTTATAAAAAGATTTTGTTTATTAGAGAGAGACAGAATGAGAGAGAGAGAGAGCATGAGTTGGGGGAACAGGGAAGGGTAGAGGAAGAAGGAGAAGCAGACTCCCTGTTGAATAGGGAGTCCAATATGGGGCTTGATCCCAGGCCTCTGAGATCATGACCTGAGCCAAAGGCAGACGCTTAACTCACTGAGCCACCCAGGCACCCCCATAGGTGCTTTTTCTGTTTTGCCTTCCTCTAATAGTGTGCAGAGTGTTATTTCCCATAGTCATAAACTTTTAGATTTTTGCCAATTTCATAGATGTGGAATAGTATCTCAGCATAATTTTAATTTGCATATCCCTTATTATAAATGTTGTTGAGCATCTTTCCACTTATTAAGAGCCATTTGAATACCTTTTTTTGTGGACATTTCATATTTTTTTGTCCCATTTTTCCATAGAGTTGTTGGTCAGTGTCTTCTCTACTTTTAAAATCTTTGTATAGGGATCCCTGGGTGGCGCAGGGGTTTGGCGCCTGCCTTTGGCCCGGGGCGCGATCCTGGAGACCCGAGATCGAATCCCACGTCGGGCTCCCGGTGCATGGAGCCTGCTTCTCCCTCTGCCTGTGTCTCTGGCTCTGTCTCTCCTTCTATCTCTCAAGAATAAATAAATAAAATCTTTAAAAAAAATAAAATAAAATAAAATCTTTGTATAGGGTAGCCCAGGTGGCTCAGTGGTTTAGCACCACCTTCAGCTCAGGGTGTGATCCTGGAGACCAGGAATTGAGTCCTAGAGGGGATGCTTCTCCCTCTGCCTGTGTCTCTGCCCCCCGCCCCTCTCTGTGTGTCTCTCATAAATAAATAAATAAAATCTTTAAAAAATAAAATCTTTGTATAATAGGAAAATTAATTTTTGTTTTTTCCTAGTTTATCATTTTTCTTTTTACTTTGCTAATTTTTTCCTATACAAAGATTTTTATTTTATGTGGTAAAATTGATCAGTTTTCTTCTTATTATGATGTTTACTACTTAAAATTTTATTTATTTATTTTTTTAAAAAAAGATTTTATTTATCTATTCATCAGAGAGAGAGCGAGAGCGAGAGAGAGGCAGAGGGAGAAGCATGCTCCATGCAAGGACGCGGGACTCCATCCTGGGTTTCCAGGATCACGACTGGGCGGAAGGCGGGGCTAAATCGCTGAGCCACCCGGGCTGCCCAACTTAACATTTTAAAAGATTCCTGTTGGCTGCTGTTGGAAAGAGAGGGGCAGGAGTGGGCCTAGGGGAGGCAAGGGGAGAAACAAGATGTTTGAAGGTGATGGTAATAATCTAGTGTTGGTAGCTGTCAAGTGGTTCTGGTTATATCCTGAGATATCTGTTTATGGATAGGATATTAGACACGAGAGAAAGAGAATAGTGGAGATGACTCCCAAGTTTTTGCCTATCACGATTCGGTTACCATTAACTGAGAAGGAGAAGCCTGTGAAAGGGGCAGATTTGGGGGAAGATCAAGAGTTGGGTTATGGGGCAGCCCGAGTGGCTCAGCGGTTTAGCGCCACCTTCAGCCCAGGGCCTAATCCTGGGGACCAGGGATGGAGTCCCACGTCGGGCTCACTGCATAGAGCCTGCTTCTCCCTCTGCCTGTGTCTCTGCCTCTCTCTCTTTCATGAATAAATAAATAAATAAAAAAGAGTTGGGTTATGGACATGTAAACTTCGAGATACCTATTAGACCTCCAAGTGGAGGTATCAAATAGTTGAATATATGAGCCTGTAATTTCAGGGAGTGTTTAGGTCTATGAGTAATTATTTGGGAGCTGTCAGCATGTAGAGGATATTTATTTAAGTTTTCCCTTTTATTCGTTTTTTTATTGTGGTATGTTTTCTATATTCTGAAATGTACAGATATTAAGTGTGCAGTTTGATGACTTATGACAAATATATACACCTGTGTAACTGCATCCCAATCTGGTATAGAGCATTTCTGTGCCCCAGAAAGTTCCCTTGTCCCTCTTTCTAGTCAGGCTACTCCCCAGAGACAGCTGTTGTTCTGATTTATATTACCACAACTTAGTTTCACCTCAAGTTTATAATATTTAAAGATTTTTTTAAAAATTAATGAGTGATAGAGAGAGAGAGAGGGAGGCAGAGACACAGGGAGAGGGAGAAGCAGGCTCCATGCAGGGAGCCTGACATGGGTCTTTTTTTTTTTTCTTTAATAAATTTATTTTTTATTGGTGTTCAATTTACCAACATACAGAATAACACCCAGTGCTCATCCCGTCAAGTGCCCCCCTCAGTGCCCGTCACCCAGTCACCCCCACCCCCCGCCCACCTCCCCTTCCACCACCCCTAGTTCGTTTCCCAGAGTTAGGAGTCTTTATGTTCTGTCTCCCTTTCTGATATTTCCCACACATTTCTTCTCCCTTCCCTTATATTCCCTTTCACTGTTGTTTATATTCCCCAAATGAGTGAGAACATATAATGTTTGTCTTTCTCCGATTGACTTACATCACTCAGCATAATACCCTCCAGTTCCATCCACATTGAAGCAAATGGTGGGTATTTGTCGTTTCTACTGACATGGGTCTTGATCCCGGGTTTCCAGGATCAGGCCCTGGCCTGAAGGTGGTGCTAAACTGCTGAGCCACTGGGGCTGCCCTCAAGTTGATAATATTTAAAACAGAAGGCTGGATAATCACTAAGAGTGTGAATATACATAGAGAAAAGAAAAGGCCCAAAAACTATGATTTGAGGAATGCCAAAGATTTGAGGGGAAAATGAGGAATTGGCAAGGAAACCAAGAGTATCCTGCAAGATAGCATGAGAACCAGATGGAATGGAGTCCTAGAAACCAACTGAAAAAGCGGTTTCACAAAGAAGTGAGTGATGTCACAAGGTCTTGAAAGATGAGGATTCAAAATTTACCCATAGATTTAGCGATAAGGGGATCATTGGTGACCTAAAAAACTGCTTTCGTGGAGTGATGGGAAGGGCCTGATTGGAGTGGGTTCCAGGGAATGGGAGGAGAGAAACTGGACAGGAAGAATATAGTCATTTTGAGGAGGAGAAAGATGGCCTAGTAACTGGAAAGGGAGTAAAGGATCAAAGGAGGATTTATTGGATTTATTTTTATTTATTTGTTTGTTTTAAAAGATTTATTTATTTGGGAGAGAGAGAAAGAGAGTGCATGCATGTAAGCAGGGGGAGGGCCAGAGGCAGGGGGAGAGAAAATCCTCAAGCAGATTCCTTGCCTGCACGAGCCCAACATTTGGCTTGATCCTGGGACCCTGAGATCATGACCTGAGCCAAAAACCAAGAGTCACATGTTCAATTGACTAAGCCACCCAGGTGCCCCCCCCTTTTTTTTACTGAGCAGTATTTCAGTATTTTTGTGTGCTTACACAACTAATCCAGTAAGAGAGAAAGCTGAAAATGGGAGAGATTGCTTGAGTGTTGCCCTTGAGTCAGCAAGAAGTCAGCCCTTGAGTGCACAAAGGAGGGGCTGGCCTGAGGTAGGGGCTTAGGCACAGTAATAGGCAAGACAAGTAGAGGTGTAGGTGAGAACATGCAGAAGTTCTCTTTTCATTGTTTCTATTTCTCTGTGACCCAGGAGGGAGGGAGGGAGGGAGGGAGGAAAGAAGGAGGAGGAAGGGAAAAGAAAGGAAGGAAGGAAGAAGGAAGGGTCAGAGGTTGAGGAAAGAGGTCTAAGTTTGAATTAGTGGAGAATGGAATTGCTAATATATCATCACTTCACTCCCAACCTTACTGATAATAGTTGTATAACTTTCATAAGTTACTTATGTTTCCTACACCTCAGTTTGTTCATCATGAGTAGTAACCCATCTCAAAACTTTGAGGACAAGATGAGAAAACACCTAGCATTGTTCCTGACCCATAGTTGATATTTAATAAGGGGTTATTGTTTTCCAAAGTGTATCAGTGAAACTGTTAATAGATAACATGTGGAATAATACTTGTAATATTTAAAATGCCATGTAATCTAAAACTTTTTCAAATGTGCGCTTAACATTGTCGAACTTACATATATTCAGATTTTGGAATTGGATAGTCAGGTGGCACATTTAAAAAAAAAATTAGATTCTTTTCTCCTGGTTTGCCACGTAAACTTATAGGACTCAGTTGATAAATTTGTCCTACAAATTTATCAGTTTGTTGAAAAGATGGTTTTAGTTACATTTTTAAAAGTTCTAAGTCACTCTTTCAGAGTTCTGTTTGATTTCTCAAAGTTCAGTTTGGCTATGCTCAAGAATGGAATGGGTTTGAACCTATTCATTGTAGATTTTAAGATTTAAGATTGATTTTAAAATTTAAGTATGGAAACTTTCTAATATTTACAAAAATAAAAAGTGTAATAAGTCTCCATGTATTTACCTAGCTACTACCTTAAGTGATACTCAGATTAATATGGACACTTAAATCATCTTTGAGAAGATATGGAACTAACTTGTCTTGATTCACTAATGAGTAAGAGGTAAAGATTCTGATTTAATAATAATTTAATTTTAATTCCTTCAATCATTATTTTATTCATTGATTTATGCAACAAAATTTATTGAGGGTCAACTTTGTTCATTAGTGCCTAATGGCTAAGAGCCTTGCCTGATTGCAAATCTTGGCTCCACTATTTACTAGCTGTGTTGCCTAAGGCTAATAAAAGTAATCTAAGTTTCAGTTTCCACACTGTCAAAATTAAGATAATGCTAGTATCTGCCTCGTAAGGTTGTTATGAGGAGTAATTGAGATACATTGGCTTGGCTTGCTCAGTAAATGTTAGCTGCTGTTATATTCTTTCTCCTTTTCCTCCTCCTCCTCCTCCTCATCTTTGTCTTCCAGATTTTGTGCTAGGTGTATTAGGGAGTATGAGAGAATTAAGATACAGACCTTCACTTTGAAGAACTAGTATTCCAAAATCCCACAGTATTAGAGCTAGGAGAGATTTTCAAGATTATCTAGTTCAGCAAGCCCAGAGAGCTTTAGTGAAGTGTCCACTATCAACATCTCTTAGTGCCAAAGCCAGGCCAAAGCTCAGGTCACTTAGCTTTGAATGTTCTTGTTAAAGAATGGCTGCTCTGTTGGTTTTACTCTGCCCCACTCCTTAAGCCCTATTCCTCCTAAATTGACAATCCTTACCTATTTCAGGGCTTTGCCTTTTCAGTGTGCAAACATCGAAGTATATATGAAGCTTTTTGCACATATCAGAGCCAAATATGAACACTGGGTACTTTCCTTAAGATTCCAAGGAAGACATGCTAGGGAAGGTAGATAGGCTGTCTCTCTGTGTAATCACAAGGACATTTTTTTATCTTCCTCTTATATCACAGCCCAGGAGTTAAAGTCACTGTTTGAAAAAAAGTCCCTCAAAGAGAAACCGCCAAGTTCTGGAAAGCAGTCAATATTATCTGTACGACTGGAGCAGTGCCCTCTGCAGCTGAATAACCCCTTTAATGAGTATTCCAAGTTTGATGGCAAGGTAAGTAAAAATAAAATTTTGTCTTTTTAAATAAAACCTCAGTTGAGTGGAATTGTTTTGTTGTATTATTATTATTAGATTCAGGGTTTCAAAAATGACTCTAAGTAATCATAGAATGTCATTCGCATTTTCTATGACCAAGGATATGAAACGGTCTGAATTTGGGCTTAATATTGTTTCCACAGTGGTATGTTCAGGGATTAAGACAAAAATAGCCTTGAGATATTTGGATGTTTTTTTTTTTTTCCCCTGTTTCATCTTCCAAGTATACTTGAGGTTTTGGGTTAGTTGGGTTGGATTAATCAAGGCCTGATTGTGTTGGGATTGCTTTGGAAGTGATTCTGGGAGGCAATTTGCATTGTTTTGGTCTGATTCTTTATTATAACTGTAGAAATTGTTGAGGTTAAAGCTTTACTTTAGAGTTCTCGACTGTTGTTTCTATGTTAGTATTTCATTGTAGGGACTCTTGTTTGACACTCATTATGCAAGATGACTTTATTTTTTTCTGTTCCAAGAATTTGCAGTTTTAAAATTCAAACATTTCAAACATGTCTATTTGCCTTTTAGGAAAATGGCCGCTGTTTTAGGCGGAGCCTAGTTCCACTTGCAGCACCCTCTCTCCTCACATTCCCTGCCATCAAAGCTGAGCTGAGCTGCTTTCAGGAGACAGTAGCAGTTGATTTTTATATTTATTGCCATGATATTGCTGTCTGGTAGTGGCCTGGGGATGCTGAGTGATAGCTTGTTGCCTAGAGAGGTTGTGTACAATTTGTCTTACTTTAACACCACTGCAATTAATAAACACAGCTCTTTGCTTATGTTTGCATTTTTTCATATTCAACCTCTGGTTATGTGCTGGTTCTGTCAGTAGTCACCTTTGAGCAAGGAGATGTTTTTTCTTCGAAACACTTTTACCTCATAAGGTTCAGCATGTTTCATAGGTTTAAGTAAGCATGTATGGTCATGGGCAAGTGAGGTTATTGATGTTGGTGAGAAAGGAGAGCCAAGAACTAGAAACAAAATGTATAAGTTACATAAGATACTAATATGCTCAGGAGTTGCTTTCAAAAAAATCTGAAAGTGCTTTTAGTAAATGAGAGATTGTATTGATGTAAAGCTTCTCTTTAACCTGCCCCTGCTGCAACTCCGCAACTCCCGCAACTCCTAACTCCCGTTTCTTCTTGTGGAATGTAGCAAAGAGAAGAAAAGGTCCCCCTAGGGGACAGGAATGTCAGTCTCTGGAAAATAGACAGTTGGACTGTAGGTTTTTTGCTTTTTTTTTTTTTTTTTAAGATTTTATTTATTTATTCATAGACACAGAGAGAGAGAGGCAGAGACACAGGCAGAGGGAGAAGCAGGCTCCATGCAGGGAGCCCGATGTGGGACTCGATCCCAGGTCTCCAGGATCACATCCCAGGCTGCAGGCGGCGCCAAACCGCTCCGCCACCAGGGCTGCCCCCCCTCCCCTTTTTTTTTTAATACTACAGTTGATTCATTTAGATATGTGAAAGCTATTGGTATTAGGTTACATGGCTGGAATTTACTTGCTTCTGTTGCCTGATACCATCTCATTGTTTGAGGACATAATTGCTGGAATAATTACTATGTAAATATACTTTGATGCCAACAAAATAGCACAGATCTTTTAAAATGTTATGTCTTAGAATTCTTATTATACCATTAGATTTCATTTTATATAAATTACTTAGCTTTGGATTTGACAGAAAGTTGTCAGGTATCCTTGGTATATATCTAACTTTGGAGTGCCAAGGAGAAATAAAAAAAAATAATATGAAGAAGCCATTTCCTCAGTCACAAAGGAATTACTTTTGCTAGATATGTTTACACTTAAGGCTCTCAATGCTTTTGTCATATCAAATCTGTTTGTAATCAGTAAAGGATATGCACATGGAGCAGTCATCATCACACTTTGATTAAGAAAGATTTATATATTGATAAGTCTATCTGGTAATGGTGGTGCTATTTTATTATTATCTTCCATATTACAAATGCTAAAATACAATTAAACCCTTGTTCTCATCTATTATTTAATATTGATGCATTTGGCAGATATGTAATGAAAGTGGCTAATATTTGAAGGATATTGTACTGTACATATTAAATTAGTCTTTATCTTTGTGAAATGCATCAATATGATATTCAATGACATCTCAATGATTAATAGAGAATTATACTTGAGTCAAGCCTTTTTGTAACCTAGAAATTAAAATGACTATTCAAATAACACCTCAAAATGATCAAATTAGCATTTTGTGATTGCATAATAATGGGATTGTAGTAGTTATAACAGCACCATGGCTGCCTCTAGAGTTAAGATCATGTCAACCCCTTGATAATAAAGCCTTTTCTGTGAGAGTCGACTTTAATAATTTCCAGATTGATTCTTCCCATAAATCATTTGACGTTAAGCACTAAATTTTTGTTACTGTTGTAACTTAAAATTATTTTATTTTTATTCAGCTCATATTTAAGAAGTGAAATGAGTGTCCTGTTTTAATGATTCACCATCTTGTCATTGAACCCCATGCTTTTTACCTCAAATCTAAGAGTTTTTTTTTAATTTTTTAAAGATTTTAAAAATTTTTATTTATTAATAGAGACACACACACACACAGAGGCAGAGACACAGGCAGAGGGAGAAGCAGGCTCCATGCAGGGAGCCCGACATGGGACTCCATCCAGAATCTCCAGGATCACGCCCTAGGCTGCAGGCGGCGCGCTAAACCGCTGTGCCACTGGGGCTGCCTTTTTTTTTTTTTAAGGAGTTTTTTATGTATTTTGATAGTCCCCCTTTTTTTTCCCTGCAAAGGTTTGTTAAAGCCACTAAGATATGTACAGTTTTTTCCCCGTACAGTTATTCACAGTGCTTTTCTTGGGAATAACGCTTGCCTTATTTACATAATTAACTGAGTTGCCTAGGTCTCTTGGGCAAATGGTACATAATTGGGGAGAGAAGGGGACAGAGAAGAGTTTGGGGTCTAATTAAATATGCTAAAAAACTACTTAATTATGTATTTCCTCAAGAGACTAACTGCTGTGAAATCCTCCTTAAGATTAAACTAGCATTAGGTTTGAAAAAAGAATTTTGTTTTTGGTATGGCTTTATAATTACATTGTAGGTAAGCCAGCATATCTAATGTCTTTAATGGTTTGTGTAGACTGGATTGTTGTTGGTTTTAGTGAATCTAAGGGTAAGCATCTCTTAGCTATTGTGCTAACTGAACGTGAATACTTGCGAATAATTTTTAGTTCCTATAGCAGGTTAATAATTTCATTTTTAAAAATTGTGACTGATGAATAATTTTTTGGAGGCTTACAGTTGAGAGGGAAAGCCTGTGTTTAGGCATATGCTTTATTGTAATTTTAATAGTTTTTTGGATTGGTTTGTTACTATGTTTATTTTTTTGGTAAATTGATGAGGCTATCTTGACCTGTTTTAGATTTGTTGATTATTAGTAACTGTTTGCTAATCATTTGAAAAAAATCCAAAATAGAATGCACATGGTTTTAGGGAATGCTTGGTCGTACAGGGCAAAACCAGCTCAGCCGTCTGCCTGCATTTTTTGAGCTTCTTGAAAATAGGACCTCAAATAGACTAATTACTAACACAAAATCTTTGTTCTAGAGATTGAGAAAATCAGAAAATTTCTTGTGACAGTCCTGACTTCACTTTATGGGGATATGTTGGGTGTGATAAGGAGTTGCTTTGAGGTGATGAAGGAGTGGGCTCTACTGATAAATGAACACTCAGCACTGATTTAAGTATCCCTGAATGTGTGGATTTCTGCCCTTTCTACCTGTCTCAGATAAGGTCATGTTTTTCCAAGTATCTATCCCTTTCCATTCCATGGCTTATCACTTACATAAGAAACTTTTGCTAGTATGTCACCACTATTCTGGTTAAACTGAGTTTACAAATATTATCATTGTTAGTAGACCAATATAATTTTATTTTATTTTTTACTTATTTATTTACTAAAAGATTTTATTTATTTACTTGAGAGAGAGAGAGCAGGGAGCCTGATGGGGGGATCAGTCCCAGGATCCCAGGATTATGACCTGAGCTGAAGACAGACACTTAACCAACTAAGCTACCCAGGCACCCCTTATTTTATTTCTTTAAGTAGGCTCCACACCCAACTTGGAACACAAAGCAGGGCTTGAACTCAACAGCCCTGAGATCAAGATGTGAGCTGAGATCCAGAGTCTGCTGCTTGACCAACTGAGCCACCCAGGCACCCCCATTATAATTTTATTATTTTATATGATTTTATTTATTTTATTTTATTTTATTTATTTTATTTTAAGATTTTATTTATTTGAGAGAGAAAGAGAGTGCACACAAGTAGGGGGAGCAGCAGGGAGAGCAAGGAACAGACTCCCTGTCGAGCAGGGACGCCCCCCCGCCCCCAACTCAGGGCTCCATTTCAGGACCCTGAAATCATGACCGAAATGGAAGGCAGCCACTTAACCAACTGAGCCACCCGCCCAATTAGAATTTTAAATACCATTTCCTGTTAATATAGTTACTAACAAAGAAATAATATTATCAGTTGTGATGTCTTGGTCAGGTTTTCCATCTCTCCAAACCTCAGTTTCTTTACCTGTAAAAGAAATGGGTGATCCTTCCTCACAAGGCTGATGATACCATCAAATAGGATAATACTAGGATAGAGCACCTAACACAATGAGGAACAGTGTAATTTACTTTGTGACCTATTTTGTAGTAAGACTTGAGTTGGAATCCTGACTCCACCACTTAACACTGTGACCTCAGGATAATTACTTAACCTCATGAAGCTCCAGTCCTCATATGTGGGTTGAGATGATGATAATATAGCTTTCTTGTGAGGATTAATTGAGGTAAGGTCTGTTTACCAAGACATGTAGCACATAATAGGAAGCACTCAACAAATATCTTACTTCTGCCCCTCTTTCTTTGTAAACGATGAGGGCCAGTGATGCTGTCTCTTCTATGTACTTCATTAGATTATTGACAGGATTGAGTGAGAGGAAATGTGTTCTTAAAACCAGGTGTTTAGAATAGCATCGTTAAATAAGATGTGCAGCAGACAGGGTGAAGGTGATCTGTCTGAAGTTTAGGAGTCCAGTGAGGTTTGACCTTTAACTTTATTTTTTTTAAGATTTTACTTATTTATTCATGAGAGACACAGAGAGAGAGAGAGGCAGAGGGAGAAGCAGGCTCCATGCAGAGAGCCTGATGTGGGACTTGATCCTGGGACTCCAGGATCACGCCCAGGGCCGAAGGCAGGCGCCAAACCACTGAGCCACCCAGAGATTCCCTGCCCACTCCCCATCCCCCCGCGCCCTTTTTAAAATATTTTATTTATTTATTCATGAGAGACACACAGAGAGAAACCTTTAACTTTAAATAGGAAGATTGAGTCAAGTAATTATTTCCTATTTCCTTTTTAAAATTTTTTTTTTAAACATCATATGAGAAGGTGGTTCAGTATTAGTCATTGCTTGGCAGTTTACTAAAATGTTAAATATTGGGATCCCTGGGTAGCTCAGGGGTTTAGTGCCTGCCTTCAGCCCAGGGCGTAGTCCTGGAGTTCTGGGATCGAGCCCCACATCAGGCTCTCTGCATGGAGCTTGCTTCTCCCTCTGCCTGTGTTTCTGCCTCTCTCTCTCTCTCTGTGTCTCTCATGAATAAATAAATAAAATCTTTAAAAGATAAAAAAATAAAATGTTAAATATTTATTTGACTTACCTAAATTCTACTCTAAATATAAGGAGAATATTTGCCTTAACAAGTGCTTAAAAAAACAGAACCTGTTCTTGTTCATATAGACAACTGTGACTTTGATTGTGTTAACTTATTAGAAAGTAACCATTTCTCTGTTAGAAACTGTTTTAACTGGAGCTGCAGAGAGCATGGGGGAAGGGATAATTCATGAGTGCTAATTGCTTGGCTGTTAATTTTCATAAGTGTTGATAGAAGCAGTTCCTTAAATTAAACTTTGTTTAAAATGTATCAGGGGAAATATTCCACAATGTCGAGCCTGAAGTGAAAATTAATATGAATGCTGTGGCAATTAACACATACTGGTTAATAGCTTTTAGCAGCATTTTGGGATGATAGTCCTTAAATACATTTTTGCATGCTGCTCTTGTTTCAGCATTGTTCCAGTCTATGTCTGGATAATTATGAACAAATTTTTTCTACAATCATTGGCATTAAATAGCTCTCTTCAAAGAAAGTCACTTAAAACTTCTCAGAAAAGCATGGAGCCACTGAGAAATGTGGCAAACTCAGAAAAGGTCAGCGAATTGAAATTATGTTTAAAAAAATTCCCTCAAGAGGAAAATGCTCCTCATTTGAACTTGGAATATTTGCTATTATAATGTGAATGGTCTCCTCTAATATGTTAAGCGACTTTAGTTCAGGGTCTCTTTCCAAAAAAATTATAGTCTGGACTTTATTGCCGGTTATGATTCTAGACAGCAGCTTTTGCTTAGGGCTGCCTGAGCTGCGGTATAGCTTTGAGCCTGCCTAAGAGCCTCTGGCTTTTGAGTGTCTTTCTTTTCCTCCCCTCAGGTTGACCAGCCCCCAGCCCTTTTGGGGAAAAGTCTCTGGGGTTTACTTGCTTTGTGCCCATTGAGAGAGAATATAAGACTGTTTTGAATTAGAGCATTTTAAACTAGGAGCTGTATGTCCTGCTCTTTCACTTGCTTCTTTTTACATACCTTTTTATTTTTATTTTTTAAAGATTTTATTTATTTATTTCAGAAAGAGAGAGCATAAGGGGGAAGAGCAGGCTGCCGCTGAGCAGGGAGCCCAATGCAGGATTTGCTCCCAGGATCCTGAGATTATGTATGACCTTAGCTGAAGGCACATACTTAACCAACTGATCTACCCAGGCGCCCCATTACATACCTTTTTAAGAAAGGAGAGTAAGTCCTAGTATCATTTTAGCAGTTACTCTCTCAGCGTCTTATCTGTGACTGTATTTTGGTAGTCTTCTTTTTCACAGACCAGTTTTTATCAGTCTGTTCTGTTTCTAAAGTAAGATATTAGATATTCACTACCTCTTTACACATTATGGTATACTAATTGAAGTACCAAATTCACTAATTTAAAAACATCTTTTAATGAGATTATTTCCTCTTTACATAGTGTTAGTGCACTTTTCTTCCTGTTGCTTGACATCATACTGAATATCCCAAGGAGAGATTTGGGGATTTCTGTATGGGTGGCATTCAAAATGAATTAAATAGAAATCTTACAATGAAAGATAGTGTTTTCAGCATTCTGCTCTGAAGTTTTAAATTCTGAGGACTGAGTTCTTTTTTAAAGGATTTTATTTATTTATTTGATACACAGAGAGAGCACAAGAAGGGGGAGCGGGAGAGGGAAGCAGGCTCCCTGCTGAGCAGGAACCCTGACTAGTACCCAATCCCAGGGCCCTGGGATCATGACCTGAGCCAAAGGCAGATACTTAACCAACTGAGCTACCCAGGTACTCTGAAGATTAAATTCTTAAAACTAGCACACTCCATTCTGAGGTCTTTCTCTCCAGGCCTTGTTTCTGCCAGTCTACAGAGGCTTCCTCTGGTTGTGGAGCAGTCTTCTAGAAATTCCTGTCAGAGGTAGAATTGACCATTGGTTTTAGAGATTTTTCAAAGGCAGGTAGAATTTTGCAATAGAAAGAACATATTTGTCAGGCTTGAATTACAATTCCAACTTTGCTATTTACTTGTTGGGTGATATCAGGCAAATCAATTTACCTTTTTTTTTTTTTTTTTTTTAAGATTTATTTGTTTATGAGAGAAGAAAGAGAGACAGCATGAGCAGAAGGGCCAGAGGGAGAGAGAGAGAATCCCAAGCAGACCACACTGGGTGCAGAGCCAATGTGGGGCTTGATCCCAGGACCACAAGATTATGACCTGAGCCAAAACCAAGAGTCAGATACCCAACTGTGCCACCCAGGGGCCCCTTATTTTACCTTTTTGAGCCTGTTTTCGTATGTATAAAATGAAGTTAATGTCATTTTTTAATGTTGTCACAAGGATTTAACGAAAATGGGAAATGCATACATAGCAAAGTGCCTGGTACCTGGCCATTGCTAGGAGGTTTATTAGTTTCTTTTCATTTTACCATAGTACCATTCATTTGTTTCATATTTAGTGAGGGCCTACTACATACCAGACGCTGTTAAGTAGAATCTGGATTCAGTGGTAAGCAAAAACATACCTGGTTTCTGACCTCATGGAACTTTTTCTCTTGGCAGAAGGTAGATGTTATGTAAACAATCACCTAACTGAATGCAAAATTGCCATAATAGTATAATCCCAACTAATTAGTTACTAAGTACCAGGAGAGGTAGTTGGAGCCTTCAGAGCATTATCATAGGGGCATCTGACCTAGTCTAAGGGGTCAGAGTTGGTATCCCTGTGAAGGTGACTCTTGGTATGAGAAGTGAAGGATGAATAAGAGCTAACTAGATGATGAAGGGGAAGAAGAAAGGACAAATGGAGGGTCTGAGGCAAGGGGTAGCTTGGCAGTTTTGAGGAACTGAAAGAAGGCTGTGTGACTGGGGACCCTAGGGTAAGGTGGGATGTGGTACAAGGTAAAGCTGCAGGGGCAGACCGTGTAGGTCTGGTGGAAGTGTCCTCTTTAACCTTAGAATATTGGCAAGCCTTGGACAAGTTTAAATGAGGAGGTAAGGTAATCAGATTTGTGTTTTGAAAAGATCACTGGAGCTGTGCTGAAGGGAATACACCTAAGAGGGTTTGTGAGGCCAGAGAGACCAATCAAGAAACTTTTTGCAGTGGTCCAGTTGGGAGAGCTGGTAACTTGGACTTACTTATTGGTAATATAGAAGGAGGGATGAATTCCAGAGATATTTAGTAAGTAAAAATGGTAGGAATGTTAAGGAATAGGGGAGAGAGGGGTTTCAAGGACAATATCCTGATCTGCTTCCGGCTTGTAGAACTGAATGGATGATGATTCCGTCCTTGAATTAGGAAGTGCCGAGGGGCGCCTGGGTGGCTCAGTTAGTTAAGTGTCTAACTCTTGATCTCAACTCAGGTCTTGATATCAGGGTTGTGAGTTATAGCCCTCTGTTGGGCTCCATGCTGGATATGGAGCCTACTTTTTAAAAAAAAGGTAGCACTGAAACAGGGCAGAGGATGAGACAAGATATTACCTTTGTGAGCTGGTTTGGGCCTGGTGACTGTAGATCACAGCTTCTTACCATGTCTTTGAAGACACTACACAGTTTTGGTGGGGTGAGAGATGTGCAGTGTACTCTGCTTATTTGGTTTGTATTTGGGGCTTCTGAGGCTGGGGCCTTTGAGGTGGGAGTAAGCTGGGAGCCAGGAGCCTCTTTGTTCCCACTTCACAGACAGCTTTGGAACTCTGGCAAAGAAATTGCCCAGGAAGTTGGTACCTATTCTCTGAAATGGGCTGTACTCTCAGATGCTCAACTCAACTCACCAGGCTGTTAAGAGAAAATGAGAGAGTAATTTTAGATGAGGCAGATGCCAGGTGTCATTTAAGAAAATATGATGATTGTAATTCTTGGAGTTTAGAAGAGTAAGAGGTAACACATGGACATGTTTTTATTATAAGATTACTGCTCTAGTCTATCTTCTTCCTAGCTAATTAATTACCAGATTAGCAGATGAAATCTGATTGAAATCTATATCAAGCACTGAGGTTCCAGGGAAAGCTTAGGAGACAATCCTTGTAGGGGTAGTGAGGCTAGGCATGGGGTGGGATTTTACACTGAGTATCCTCATATGGGACGCCTTGCTCGTATAATTTTCAGTAGAGAGATTTCCTTGTCCTTCAAAGTACTAAGCCCTGATTTTACTGTCTTGAAGAGAACTCTACAGAGAAATCAAATGACAGCTTAGGGTCACTCAGCTGGGCATAGAGTCTAAGTATTCTTATTTTCAGAGATTTTTATTTTCATTCTTAATGACGTTCCTATTTACAAAATGGAAACTCGAGTTCTAGGACTAGAAATCCACATGATAGAACATGGGTGTGGAATCAGAAGATGTGGGTTTTAGCCCTGGTCATGCTCTGGGGTCTGGGACAAGTCACCTCCCATCTCTAAGCCTCAGTTTCTGCCTATTTAGAATGAAGAACTTAGCTTGGATGATCTCTTGGATTTCTCTTGGCTTTAAGGTTCCATAATTTTGTGATTGGGGAGGTGATTGACATCAGTGACATGTAGGTTATAGATGAGAAAACTTGAACTCTTGAAGTTTTGATCTTTTCATGTATGTTGGTACTTTCCTCTTTTAATTGATTGTAACGAAGCTGTGATGTAGGGAGTGTTACCTCCATTTATAGGTGAGAACACCGAGGCTCAGAAAGAAGTGATGTACTCAGGGATACCCCACTAGTATGTGGCATAGTGGGTGTTCAACTCCATTTTCCTTACTCTAGTACCACAGTTGTTTTTCCTACACTCTTTTACAGTCATTGTTATAGAGAAAACAAAAAACTATTAATAATTGAAAAAATTTAAAATTTAAAAACAAAATTTTCCCTTTACCAGTGTATGTGAAATCTGTCAGGTATGTCTGTTGAGTAAGTTACTGCATCTTGTAAGCCTCAATTTTCTTATACGTAAAAAAAGAAATGAGTTACTGGGGCTGGGGAACAGGACAGTGCTTCATACATAGAATGTAGTGTATGTCCCACAAATGCTTTTTTATTTCCACTGCTCTTCCTGGTGTGCAGAGTGGATTCATTTGTCTATCCAGCCAAGAAATTATTTACTAATCATCTATACTGTACTGGTTCGTTTCAAACATTTATTACATACTGGCTCTGTGCTAGACACTGATAAATAGGACAGGATTAACTGCCTTGGAGGAGTTTGAAGTAAGAGTAGCCGTATGGCCAACAGTCGG